>NW_021328394.1:0-524 GCF_001605985.2 Dendrobium catenatum | reverse complement strand
TTAGATGAGAATTTGACTTTTAATCGGACACAATGGCGGAAAAGAATTCATGTAGCCGACCCCACGTAGTGGGACAAAGGCTTGATGTTGTTGTTGTTGTCAAAATCCACTCCGTAATTCATTTTTTATGTATTTAAAACTTGTTCATTTTTTTGTAGAATTCCAAATACGTCATAATCTAACTCTGCCGTCGACACCAAAAAATGCTGTCATCATTGGATTTTAGTGTTTTACGCAACATTCATTTTTCTTGAAACAAAAAAAAAATCATCTACATTTGTTTTACACTAATCCAAACAACTCCAAACATTTTAAATACATTGCATTTCTTTTACACTAATAAATTTACTCTACATTCCTTTTTTAGCAAAACAAACAGCCCCTAAACAAAAAAGATTTATAAAGCCAAATGAAGATAGATCTTTTTATGATCATTTCAGAAAATAATACGAAGCAAACCAACTAGTAAGATAAACAGAAAATGGTTTTACCTGAACAAGTATAAATGGAAGAGCCACTCCGCC
>NW_021328393.1:0-286 GCF_001605985.2 Dendrobium catenatum | reverse complement strand
CTATTCAGGTGCTGGAAGATCTGTTGAGGTTATGTGTCCTGGACTTTGGCGGAAGCTGGGTGGATCATATCCCGCTGATTGAGTTTGCTTATAATAACCGTTTTCAGTCCAGTATCGGTATGGCACAGTACGAGGCTCTGTATGGCAGGAAGTGCCGTACTCCTTTGACTTTGACTGAGACCGGAGATAGACAGTAACTAGTTGTCACTTTTATTGAGGAAACTGTTAAGAAGATCAGTTTGATAAAAAAAAGATTGAAAGCTGCTCAGGATCGACAGCAGAAGTA
>NW_021328392.1:0-1290 GCF_001605985.2 Dendrobium catenatum | reverse complement strand
ATGCTGTCCTGCAAGTTGATTACCTTCATTAGTAACTTCTGGGAGGTTCGTATGCTGAATCCCTTAAGATAGGGTGCTATCGGACAATCTATATTCTTTAATAAAATCTCAATTATGTGCTGCTCTTGTAGCTGTGGCTCAACCTGCAAGCTAAGATTTCTTTATCTAGTTATGTAATCTAATAGTGGTTCTCGAGGATGTTGTCTAGTAACCACTAACTCTCCTACTGTGACCCGGTGCTCTGCTCTGACAAACCTCATTACATACAGCTACTCTAACTCTATAAAAGTTTGGACTGAGTCATTAGGGAAGTCAGTATAACAAGCAAATGCCATACTAACCAAACTACTAACGAACAACCTTAACATCAGGGGATCATTCTCTCTTATGCAACATATGGTCTGGTATTGAGCCACATGCTACCTCAGGATCCCAAACGCATCAAAAACTCTAAAATATGAGAAAATGAAACCAGAAAGGTAAGGCTCCCTCTCATACTCAATCGTGTGGGGTCTTCCTCTACTAACATCCTCTCCAATCTTCTTAGAGGAAATTATCTACTCTACCTTCTAGGCTATCAAATCTTGAATCTAACCAGTCGAAAACTGTGCTAGCTGACTCTAGACTATTGTAGGTGCTATAGAAACTGCCATCTAGACCCTATCCATTCTACTAGGGCCTAGTGCTACTCATGGTATTATGAGCTTATCTCTGGAAATACTAGGAGTGGATACATCCGTCATCTAGGGAATCACCCTCGAGGCTATCAACTGTGTAGTCAACGCCACCATGGCTCTTGCCATCTCTACGATTTGAGTCTGAAGGTGCATAACTATAGCCTCTGTATCAATTGACCTGGGAGATCCACCTACCTCGGTCTCTCCCTACTCATCCTTATCCTCGGTCTCTCTCTGCTCATCTGAGTGACCTCGATGGGTAACCATATAAACTCTGTGTACTGGTATATCCTCATTCGACTCATCTTCGAGTGTGCCCTCCTCGGAGAAGGCTTGGTGGAGTGCCTCTATATAGGGACTCATCGAGGAAGTGATCTTATGCGAGCCGGGAGCTAAAGCTATCTCAACTCGATCTAGTGATCCATCGGAAGGAGCTACTGTCTCCACATAATAACTCATCGGGATAACCTCAGACCTAGAAGGAACTACTACATCCATCTGATCTATTATATCTGTTGGTTGAACTGTCGCTACTAACTGCACTGCCTTAATTGGTTGCACTGTCTCCACATACTGTACTGTCCTGATAGGGGTGTCTGCCTGTCAACGTCTC
>NW_021328391.1:0-258 GCF_001605985.2 Dendrobium catenatum | reverse complement strand
CCTGTATTAAAATACAGTAATTCCATCTTATCTTCATTCATATCTTGTTGAATTTTAATTTGTGAGATCAGATAGAACAGCTCCTTGCCTACATATTTCATCCATTCTTCTTCCTTCCAATTCCCGTTGGAAATAAAATTAGAAACCTTCAATTTGCTGCTATCATGAGGAGTGATAAAGGTAGGCCATTTACAAATACTTTTATCAAAAATCCAGATGTATTTGAATACATCAATTCCCTCTCCATTTGCAATATTC
>NW_021328390.1:0-1119 GCF_001605985.2 Dendrobium catenatum | reverse complement strand
TAATTTTTGTACTAAAACTCCATTTTCAGAAGCAATAGAAAAACCGTCCCAAACGAAGCCTTAATGTTTGTGCATGCAATTTTTTACTTTCATCTCGTAGAAATCCATAATATAATTGAAGAGAGACCAAGGGGTATTTAGTTGGCTAAAAAGGAATGCCATTTAAAATTAACGCAGTGTAAAAGAAATATGGAGTAAAATGAATACTTTTGTGTTGTTTCAATGAGTGTGAAAGAAATACAAGACAACTTTTTTTTTTGTTGAAATAAAATGAATGCAATGTAAATTCTAAAAAGTGTGGTGATCGATATGTGACAATGATAGTGGTAGCGGATGATGGTGGTCGACATGCTGATAAAGGCTGAAGATGACGGGTCACAAGCAAAGGAGGTGGCGATAGGAGGTGTCAGTGGTCGTGACAGTGGGGGTGGTGGTTCCTAGCGGCAATGGTGGGTGGCTGGTGACGGTGAATGGCAAGCAACGACAAATTGCCATTGGGAAGTGGGTTGTTGGTGGCCAGCGACCTCCGATTGCAGTGGGGGCTGGTGATGGACAACAAAAATAGTGCTGAATTTATGGTGTATTTGAAAATCATTCATATTTGAGAAATTCTAAATGCATAAAAAAATGAACTAGAGAATGATTTCTAAATGCATAAAAAAATTACAGTGCATTTGCTTAACTCAAATCAAATACCAATATTTTTAAAACTCGTGCATTTAAAATATATTTACACCTATTTTACTTCTAATAAAATCACCTCTAAATTGTAGCACTTTGGTGGGAATATATTAAGTGCAATGAATGATAAAATTTTTGAAGCGCTGATCTCCCTCTTAATCAGGAACAATTATTACGTCCTCTGACCGGACGTAGAGCTACGTTCGGCCGCCAATAACATGTCGCCACGTGCTCTTACTCTTTACCGCGCAAAACTCTGTTTTAGAAAGCAGTAAAAAAGCCGTCCCAAACGAAGCCTTAATCAGCCATCTTCGAGAACTATATATTTTTTCTAGATAAAGATGAATGCGCCATTAAAGAGAGCACGCGTGCATGTTCTGCTAATGACCATAATATAAATTATATTAACTCCAATTATTTTCCAAAAAAATATTAATA
>NW_021328389.1:0-748 GCF_001605985.2 Dendrobium catenatum | reverse complement strand
TTAAGAGCAGTTTTTAATGTAGTTCATCTGTACGATTATCACGATCATCCGGGATGAAATATTTTTCAAACGACGGGACGATTGAATGCAGCAGTTGAATAGATAAAACCATTTTTATTATGAACTTTGTCCGTACAAACCTTTGGTTCATCCAAACGAACATATGTCGATTCATGGCGGTGGAAAATTTTCAACTGCCATTAAAATGAGTTAAATTTCTGATCATCCGTATGAACACGTGTTCTTCTGTACGATCGTCTTGGTCAAAAGCCTATACGAAAGGACGCTTCGAAAATTGTGTGTTTACAAAAAGTCGTTATTTTTTAAACTCATTCGTTCGTCCATATGAAATATTTTTGTACGGGACAAATCGAATTCGTACGGGACGAACGAAAATTTTGCCTAGTACAAACAGTCGTTCTTCTTTAAATTAACGGCAATTTTTATTAAACAGCCACTTTCATACATCTCTTTCAAACCTTTCCACTCTTCAAATCTCTCAATGGCAAGTTCTAGCAAGCACCAAAAGAACTTGGCTAAGGGTCCTCTAAGAAATACATCCGAAAACTTCCTTTCTAGAGACAATGAAGAATCATTTACTAGGTTTGTGTCTGCAAAAATCACCCCATCTAGAGTTCTCCTATATGATCAATTGACATTTAAGGTAATGCACTTATTTACCTCCACTCAATTTGGTTTGATCCTCACTTCAGTACACTTCTACAATAGAGAAACCTTTCACTATTTC
>NW_021328388.1:0-206 GCF_001605985.2 Dendrobium catenatum | reverse complement strand
ACCGTGGCCTCCTCCTTGAGATATGCTGTGACTCTTGGGATTTCAGCAAGGTGACTTTTGGCCTTTCATTTCTATTATTTTTATATGGGAATTTGATGGGTTTTGGGCTGTTAAGTTTCCCATCTATTGCCTATATATATGAGATGCTTTGTGATGAAATAGGGGGGTAAATATTTGAGAGCCAAGTGCTATAACCTGCGGGTTCT
>NW_021328387.1:0-540 GCF_001605985.2 Dendrobium catenatum | reverse complement strand
ATCTGAATGATAGTAATATTCCTCCTTCATTTATTAAAGTTTTGAAGAAGGAATTTATTGGTTCATAGTTGCTTTAATAAAATTTTCTCTAAGCATTTTCTCAAAAAAAAAAAAAAAAACCTATGTTGCTTCACGTTACCAATGCTCACAATCTCACTTTTATCATTATTTTAGTGATGGTTAAACACACTTGAGAATTATTGTCCAAATAAACTATCCTCGTGACATCGATGTTAGCCATCACTTAGCCATCATATATCAGTACAATATATGGAACCAGCACCTCCGAGTTGACAGTGAGGTCATATCATGTGGTGAGATTTGATAGCGGTAGCTCTATTAGGTAATTAGTCATTTCATGTTAAAAAATGTTGTAGAGGATGAAATAGGTAGTGGGTGGTAGGTGGCTAATCACTATACTAGAGTACAATATCGTTATAGAGCCACTGAATATTATACGTGAATGGGAGAACCTTGTACCCCAACAGAAATGGAAATGATCATGAGGAAGTAGTTGGATGACAAGTTTAGGTTGATTAG
>NW_021328386.1:0-608 GCF_001605985.2 Dendrobium catenatum | reverse complement strand
ATAGAAATATGCTGGAAAACTATAACAAAAGTTAAAAAAAAAATAGCACTCCCTTTTATGTTTATTCTTTGTACAACACAACAAACATGCATAAAAATATACATATACCATATTAATTCAGATATTGCACATAAAGACATGTTACATGATAAAGACATGTTACATGCATGTAATAATAGATTGATCATTCTAAGTTCATTGAACATTCACCAAACATTTTAAAACTAAATGTAAAGTTTGTTCATTATACACTTAAAAATGGGTAATAAAATAAACAAACATACAAATGAAAAGTATAACATATAAATGAAATGTCCAGTAATAATACAAAAAAACATCTTATTAGAATTGGTCTTATCCTCTACTAATGCTACTTGCATTCCATTAAACTTCTCCCACAATTAGTGCAGCGCTTCTAACAAATGAGTTTGTTGCATTTGCATTTGCATCTATGTGTCAGTTTATGATATCCTTACTTGCTCTAGATTGGATGTTAGGGTAGCTACCTGTTAGCAATACAATGACTCCTGGTTACTTGTTGAGAAGTTGGAGCAACTAGATGTCATGTGATGCCCCAGAATCTAAATTGGAAGAATTATTCATTCATC
>NW_021328385.1:0-224 GCF_001605985.2 Dendrobium catenatum | reverse complement strand
CCACTATTGTTATTTGCAAGAGGATTAATGCATTCATATCTTTAGAAATTATTCTGAGTCATTCAACTGCTTGAGTTTCATCATCAATTGTATGTGAATCGCCTTACATATGAGCTAAATGGAATGTCTTTATGCCTCCATTTGTGATTAGATCACACATCCCTATGATTGTTCGTTGCTTGTAGGAATGTTATAATTGTGAACTTTTCTTATCTCCCCATATT
>NW_021328384.1:0-314 GCF_001605985.2 Dendrobium catenatum | reverse complement strand
AGGGATTTCTTGCATTGAAAGTAGATATGGAACAGGCTTATGACAAGATGAGTTGGAAGACGCTGGAACTTGTGTTGGAACGTATGGGGTTTCCTGCTAGATTCACTTCTTGGGTGCTGAATTGTGTCCAAGGGCCAAGGTTTTCTATACTTATTAATGGACAGCTCTCTGAAGACATTATAGCAGAATGTGGATTCCGCCAAGGATGCCCGCTGTCTCCATACTTATTTATCCTTTGCTCGGAGCTGCTGTCGGCCAACTTTCATCAGAACTTTATGGAGCTGGGAGTTCCTGTCAAAGGGGGGGGACCTTTG
>NW_021328383.1:0-385 GCF_001605985.2 Dendrobium catenatum | reverse complement strand
GGCTGGTCTTCGTGAGCGAGAGAGACACGAGAGGGAGAGGCGGTCCCTCTTGGTTCGGTCCGAAACAGAGGAAGAAAGGGGGAGTTCGGCTCTTGGAACCCGAGAGAATGCGATCGAGAGCAAGGGAGAGATCTCGGGCGTGTGAAATCCAGAGAGAGAGAGAGCGGGAGCGAATGCCCAGCCGAGAGCCTTGGTTCTCTGGTAAACGCCTGTTGATGCCGAGAAGAGAATCCCGCCTATTCGTATCCATTACTGCAGCAGCTCAAACACGCGAAAGGAAACTGCTTTCTGAAGTAGATCGCTGCTTCGCCTGTGGAGGATCACAGAAATCACGCTGAAACCTCAAATAAACCGTTGATTCGATCCAAGCCATCCGATCTATTTC
>NW_021328382.1:0-321 GCF_001605985.2 Dendrobium catenatum | reverse complement strand
TCAATTAAAAGAAATGAACAACATAAGCACTTATTTTTGTTTTATCCATCAATTATTTGCATTTAATTTCTTTTTGTTAATCCATTCATCTACTTTGACTGACAAATAACTTAATAAAAAAAGTTTAGTTAAAAAGGAAATATGTTTTGAATTGAATTTAAAATGTTACATATTTTCAAAAACTGAATCTCATATGATAAAATTCTTTCATTCTTGATAAATAACAAAACAATAAAATATTAATAAATAAAACAATAAAGCTATAGATTAAAAAAAACAAATCTACATGAAGAAAATTGCAAAAATAACATGAAATAAAAT
>NW_021328381.1:0-754 GCF_001605985.2 Dendrobium catenatum | reverse complement strand
TATATACATTAACTTCTTTTTTTTAACAATAATAGTAATAGAATCAAGTAAACTAATTAAAACTAACTAACTTCATTAAATAATGATAGCCATTATCATAAGCAGAAAACTGAATAATGCACTCTTATTTGCCATTCTTATGGTCATAAGATTAACGTTAACTTTACTACTAACAATCATCACTAGAGACGAAGTGAAGTAAAAAAAGAAAACAAAACAGGACAAAAGGCATTTTTTTTTTTTTTAAAAGAAAGAAAACAGTAAAGCTAAAAGAGGACAATTATATGGGTAGATTTATTTACTGTCATCCAAAATAATAATAATAAAAGAGGTTATGTGAGATAGCTCTTATTGCAAAGCTATGGTGGAAGAGGTACAGAACTTTAAGAGAGCTTTCACGTGGGTGCGAGAAGCTTTAACTTTAACTCAAAGCTAAAGGAGAGGCCGTAGGTTCATGGGTGAGTGAGGGGTTCTTATAAATGAATGGGAGTTTGGGGTGTAGAGGCCGTGAAACAGAGAACTGAAGTTGTGAGTGGTCTGCAGCAGGTTGAGGGAGCTGGACGAGGAGGAAGGGTGGTGGTTGTGAGTAGTTCGGCGAAGTTACAGCTTGCTGTGTGGGTTTGATTGGAAGAGGAAAACTGGAAGAGAGAATGAGATCTGAAGGCAAGCAATAGTTTTACC
This sequence comes from Dendrobium catenatum, assembly GCF_001605985.2. Lineage (NCBI taxonomy): Eukaryota > Viridiplantae > Streptophyta > Magnoliopsida > Asparagales > Orchidaceae > Dendrobium > Dendrobium catenatum. Next base: position 73 of record NW_021328381.1, on the reverse strand, counting down.
TTGGCAGTGAGTTGGGACGAATAGGTGGAGGGAGGCAACTGGAGGAAAGGTGGAGAAGGCTTCTTGGGTTTAG
>NW_021328380.1:0-292 GCF_001605985.2 Dendrobium catenatum | reverse complement strand
GACAAGGAGGCTGCACGGAACCAAGGCGCCACAGCCACGGGAAACATCCCAGGCTCGGAAAACCAACAACCTGCTGGAATTCCAAAGGGCAAAGGCACAAAAAACTAATGTCATGGTGGAAGCCAAGGAGCCACACATGGGAAATAACATATCTTGGAATTCTAAAAGCCGTTTTGGAATTCCAAGAGACAAACATAATTAAAACATTAAAAACAATAAAAATTGCATTAATAAAATGATAACTATGAACTAAAATGTTAGCTAATAATGAGCTATCCCTTAGTTCAATAAG
>NW_021328379.1:0-282 GCF_001605985.2 Dendrobium catenatum | reverse complement strand
CCATTCCCTCTCTTAACGGCTACAAGTATTTTGTAACATTCATAGATACTTACACAAGATTCTGCTGGATCTACTTAATGAACTCTAAAGATCAAACTTTCTCAAAATTCTTACATTTTTATCAAATGGTTACAAATAAATTCAAAAGCAACATCACTACCTTCCGCTCTGACAATGGTAGCGAATTCAACAACCACGCCTTTCAAACCTTCTTCACAGATAAAGGAATCACACATCAATTAACTTGTCCATACACCCCGGAACAAAATGGACTAGCCGAAC
>NW_021328378.1:0-940 GCF_001605985.2 Dendrobium catenatum | reverse complement strand
AGAAAAGTTAATTAAATCTTAAATGAATTGAACGGCTTTTTTTATTTAAATTTTTTACTCAATCAAAATATGTTCCTTATTTTTAATGATCGTTATGAATCCCTAACTACGATTAATTTGAAATTAAGCAAGCTTAACAATAACCAAATTGATAAGTAAACGTCGGACTAAAAAAAATAGCCGTTAGGTTCATGGCCATGTAATCCATCTAAATAATTGACCGTTAATTTAAATATAAATGCCACAGAGGCACAGCCTTATCCACCTGCTAAAAACAATTATAGGGTGAAAACTGTGATGCAGTAAATATTAAATATAATACAAAATGATGCATTTCATAATTTTCTCATTAATTTATTATTTACATTATATAAGAAAACAATATCATGTGGCATAATTAAAAATTATAAAAATGGAAATTAAGGAGCGAATGAATTGATCTAAAATGATCATATTAAAAAATTAAGGCTAATTTAGCTAATTAACTCAAAATAAAAAAAAATAAAAATATTTAGTCCTTCAATTGAAAGAATAACTTGAAAAACATAAGATAATCTAATTTTGTTATTGCATTGTGTGTGTGTGAGTTTGTCTTAAATGACATAAATATTAAAAAAAATAAAAGATTTTTCTCTCATTATAACTTGATATATTAAACTTTTATTGAGAGAGATGAGCGTAATACCAATCTCTCCAAAAATTAACATGTGTGCGTGTTCGAGTTGAATACAAGGAGCAAAAGCACTCAATCGTTCGGTCATGCGTATATTAGTTCTATAACAGACATATGTGACTTATCATTTTGATATAGTAAATACTACTTGATAAAATTTAAAAATTGAGAGAACTCCATTCTAAAATGGGCAAAATTATTACGTGCGGTCACCTAATGCCGTCCGGAGACCAATCAGGACGCGCTACACCAATATGTTGTGTGTCG
>NW_021328377.1:0-1514 GCF_001605985.2 Dendrobium catenatum | reverse complement strand
ATATGCTGCTTTATTAAATATTTTATCAACACCTTATAGTTTGTTTGGTTACCCATAGAATTGGAAACATAATTATTGCTTTGAAGATTATTGTTGATGCTAAGATTATTAATATTATAAGTGCTTATGCTCCTCAAGTAGGTTTGAATATATGTTTAAAATTAAAATTTTGGAATGACATGAAATAATTAATTCAAAAGGTTCCTCTTGAAGAAAAAATTTTGATTGGAGATTTAAATGAACATGTTGGTAGAAAGGTAGAGGATCTTAAAAGTATTCATGGTGGCTATGAGTTTGGAGTGACTAATGAATGTGGTAAATCTATATTAGATTTTGCTCTAGCTTATGATTTTGTAATTAACACCTTATGGTTTGTTCGGTTACCCATAGGTGGTAGTAAGTGACATTCTACTTTTGGAAGTTGAAGTTGTGAAATCTAACAACGTATTCACCTTATTTTTGATGTTAGGTTGGGAAGCAAAAATGTTTTATAACCTTTATAAAATTAACTCACATATATGTGTATACTTCTGTGTGTGTGTATAATGTAAATATGTAATATTGCATATATTTATATGAATGAATGTCATGTATGCACACACATACACATGCCATATACATGTGCATACATTTTTACATAATTTATTGATGTGAAACATGTAGGAGTTACTTGAGAAATTATAACAATCAATTGACCAAAACGTGCCGATATAGAATTATTGCTTGCAATAAAGATAGATTTTAGAACTCAAAATGTTAAACTTGCTTAGGCAAAGAAGTGCTATTGAGATTAGCTAAACAATTTAATCGAAAATCCAAACAATAGTAAATGTTACATGCTCATAACAAAACCCAACACTTAACAACGATAGGTTCACCTTGAGTACCTTCTCACTCAATCACTCTTAGGCTTTAGCGCAGAAAGATGAACCATACGGAGAAGGATATTACCACACTAGGAAGACGGCGCCGAGGGCCTTCGTTGATGGAACGGTAGCCGGCGGTGGGTGTCCGACGATTATCCAACGACCCGGTGGAAGGTGCTCTTCAATTGACAATGTTAGTTGGCATATGATGCGATCGATGTATCCTTAAACAGTTTCGTCGTTGCCAAAGAAGACGTCAAAGAACGGGGAACCAAGGATATCTCTCATTCCTTGCTCGTCGAATAAAAATCCGTGGTCGATCTCAGGATCGGCCATGCACCAATGATGAGATTGGGAGAGGAAGTATTTTTCTTCTCTTGGCGTCAAATATCATGAACAAACTAGGGTTTCCCAAGAGAGGGGATGCAAGAGAAAGGGGACGGCCAAGGTGGGGAGAAGGGGAGGGGCGGTTTAGGTGGGGGCTTGGATTAGGTTAGAAGAGGGGATAGAGAAATTAATCCAAAAATCTGAATATTTCAGATTTTTTTTTTAAAGTGAATTTGGCAGGATTTAATTTGAATTTTGAATTCAAATTAAAGTGGGAGAGAGAAATTGGGGGAGAGGGGAGGCGGCATGGGGAGGTGATTA
>NW_021328376.1:0-245 GCF_001605985.2 Dendrobium catenatum | reverse complement strand
AGTGGTCGAATGGACGGCCGATATCGAATCCTACGATTGTGCACCGTTCGTTGGATATTTAAATGTCTTAGAGATGTCGGAATTCGGAGATCTTGGGCTCGTTGGATTCTTCTCGTCGAGCCGTTCGATTCGACTATAAGTTCGCCAAAATCGAAGACCGTTTGGTAACTCAAATTGTGATTCGAACCTTCCAACAGCGCTTCGAGTTTTCGATTTGGACCCATTTGGGCTCGGATTGAGTTGAA
>NW_021328375.1:0-1923 GCF_001605985.2 Dendrobium catenatum | reverse complement strand
GAGATGTGTTCCAACAAGAAATCCCTAATCTAATAATAAAAGTAGTGCTATGATAGATCTCTCTCACACTTCCTACCAAACACTAAGCTTTTTAGTGGAGCTTGACAAGATTTTGCATGAATCAAATAAAACCACAAGCAAGGATCAACCTAAGAGAGAAGGAAAGATTTCAACCTTTGCTAAGATTCAACCTTCTCGCAAGCTTGGACAGCAGTTGGTGGTGTCTTTGACAGCTCGGAAGCAACAAATCCACGCTCAAACCTTTGGACAGCGAGTATCCAACCTGGGACAGTGATTCCGGACAGTTGCTGCCCAACGGTGGATTTCCGGAGAGCAGGACAGCAGTTTCGCTAGCTGAAATTCCCTGGACAGCAGCTTGGCGATGTACAGGAAATCTGGAGAGCAACCAACGGAGGAGGACAGGAAGCTCAGGTGTGATTGTTGTGGTTGCCGACAAAGAGAGGACACCAGATTGAAGCCCAGAGAAGTTCTGGACAGCAGTTTTCTGGTCCCTTGCAATCTAGACAGAAGTTCCTTGTTCCATGCAAATCTGGACTGCCATGGAGTTGGCTGGAATTCTTGGACAGCACATAAGTTTTGTCCAAAAATTTGAACAGTACTTTGAGTGGTGTTGATTTCGGAGTTTTCTTTTTCTTTTTTCTTCCCTGGATGATAGGAAGTTAGTTGAACATCATGGGAGAACTTCGATAAATAGCAGCAGGACCAACCTGGGATTAATTTCCTTCCTAGACGGTGAGCTGAGTAATTCCAATATCTCAATTGGAAAGAGAAAGGGGGTGGCAGCCCTCAATGGGATTGATTGAAGAATTATTTGAGGGAATAATTAGGATCTAGTTTTAGAAAGATAAATTAGGAAAGGGGTTTTAATCCTAATCCCAATTAAGATTCTAATTGAGATGATAGGTGAATCCTTTCCAAAGAGATATCTCTGATTTTTGGAAAGAGTTTTAAATTCAAATATGAGGGCATTTGAATTTAAGTAGTTTCTAAACTTAGGGAAGTTAAGTTAGGAAAGAGGATTAGAAGAGAATCTCTAATTAATTCAGATTTGAAAAGATTGGAAAGTTTCCCAAATTAGATCAATCATATTTTAGGAAGGTATTCAAATTCAAATAGATTTGAATTTGAAATCCTTCAAAATTTAAGATGACCTAAATTAGGCAGATTTTCAATTCTCTGTTACGTCGGCCCAGGAGGGACCGGCTGGACCGGTCCAGCCCGGACCGGTCCGTTGTTACTCCAGGCAGAAAAAACAGAGGGGGAGCGGGCTTTGAGCGGAAAGGAGAGGAGGCCACGTTGGCTTTGGGTGAGCTTAGGAGGGAAAATTTGAATGTTAAGGGCTGTTTTAGGAAGTTTATTATTGTCCTTTGTGTTTAATTAGTGGGATTGGGGGGGAATTGAGGGCTCATGTTGAATTTGAATTGCTTTGAGATCTAGGGTTTGGTGTTCTTGGGCTCTTGGCTTCGCCGGAGATCTTTGGAGAGTTTTTCCTTCCTCTCGAATTGAAGGAAAGTTGTATCTTGCAAGTGTTTTTCATCGTTTATTGAAATAAAAGCGTTTGCTTCGTTTTCATACGAGTTCTCCTACGTTTCCTCTCAGTTTTCCTTGTGTTTTGCTATTTTTTTCTGCTGTGGACAGCGATTTTTCTACTGGATCTATTTCAGCTTGGCTAGGAAAACTTGTGAATCCAAGTGTTTCCTATCATTCTCCCCTAGAGGGAAACTTGGAAAGCATGGAAGGATGGAGGGGAGACTTGGGCCGACGGTGGGGAGGAGGAAGGAAGAGGACGGTGAAGAGGGTGGTGAGGCCGGCGGCAAGAGGGCAAGGGGTTTGGGTTGAATGGCTTGGTGGTGGGAGACGTTGGTCGGTGGAAATGTGGGGTGGCTAGGGAATCCGGTGGCT
>NW_021328374.1:0-340 GCF_001605985.2 Dendrobium catenatum | reverse complement strand
TCATCTTAAATTTCTCACCCTCTTTTTTTGTCGACTCTCTCTTCTAAGAGAAAAAAATCTTGATCACAATTTGTAATAATCAAATTATTTAAAACAAGTCGAGTTTTCAATGAAAAATACTGAATTATCCTCATGTTTGTAAAATGATTCGTCAAGGAACCAAATGTTACTCTTCATGAAACTTCATAGTATTGAATGTTGAAAATTAAAAATATTTATTATGATTTGCATGTTTTTATTAAAGCAATAAAAAGATTTTATTAAAAAGAATGGATACATAAGTTTGAACATATCACTCAAAGTAAGATAAGCTGCCTACATACCTCCATTTAAAAGTCAA
>NW_021328373.1:0-201 GCF_001605985.2 Dendrobium catenatum | reverse complement strand
GCTGGTAGTCAGAAGAGTGGCATCCTCTACAGGGAGAGGGACATATTCCTCAGGAGAAGTAGGAGCTTGTAAAGTGATAGTTCCCACATCCGGTAAGGTAAGGTCCTCAGACACCTGACTAAGGGGCCTAGGAATGACACTCGGACTTTGGGAATCATCAACTGGGGTAGCAGGAACGGTAACTATTGGATCCGGAGTCAG
>NW_021328372.1:0-287 GCF_001605985.2 Dendrobium catenatum | reverse complement strand
ATGCTCTCTTTGTTTTTTATGTGAGATCATCTGGGATCCGGCGTCAAGTGTTAGGCTCACAAGAGAGCTGTTGTTAGCATATTCTAGCCACCAAGAACCGTAGAATTCTGATTCTTGGTCCATAAATTAACATAGAAAGATGTGGCCTCGTCGGACTCGGCAACGATCATGTCAAGAAGCAGAAATCGAATATCTTCTACAAGAAATTGTCCGACTCAAATTACGATTGTCAAGAATGGAACAAAGGAAAGATTTGAGTCCTCTTGCCCAGGACATTGCTGGCATCC
>NW_021328371.1:0-474 GCF_001605985.2 Dendrobium catenatum | reverse complement strand
AAGTGTGAATTTGGCAATGGCGAAGCCGGTATTTTTTTATGTGGATGCACAAATTATGAATACTAAAAATACCCTCAACCTTTTTTAATTCGGACGTGGGACTGGCATTTATGATTTAAAAAAATAAAAAAAAATTGTTTGATTTGTTATAAAAAAGGAAATAAATTATATAATAAAAACTTAAAATCAAGAGCACATGCTATTCATATATTCTTATATGACACATTCAATTTCCCCCTCCGAGTCTTAATATTTTTAAATCATTGTACAATTACTTCATTATCAATATTATTATTATTTTTTTAATATAAGTAATGAAGCAATCCTTAATCCAAAAGTTTCACATACGATTGCACAAATGATTCTTTATAATTTTTAGCAGATGATGCTCGTTCGACTGCTGTTGTAGCAATTGAAAATATCATAGCAAACTTTAAAAGTAAGAACACCAAAGGGTACATATCATTTTTTTTT
>NW_021328370.1:0-1109 GCF_001605985.2 Dendrobium catenatum | reverse complement strand
AATCTTAATACATATTTTTAATTTCGATATTGATTACTGTTGACCTCGATTTTCACTTGAATATGCTCGACCACCTTCGATTGATTCAATTAGACCTCGTCGAGCCAAATGTTAACTCGAATTGATCCGAATTGATTTAAATTAGACTCTACTTTTAAAATTGATGTCAATTTTGAATTCAATTCGTACGATTAAATTCATTGAGCTGGCTCGATCCCATTTGAACCTAAATCAACCCAAATGTGCTCGAATATTGTTCAATTAGGCTTAATCTTAGCTTAATTGATTTAGATCAATTCCAGTTAATCCCTATTTTACTTTTGGACCAATTTGAATCCAAGTTTCAAATCCAGAAAACTAATCCAACGGTTTGAATTGAATCGACCGTTTATTCGAGGCTTCGGGATATCTGCGATCTTTAGCAGTCGCGGCAGAGATATGAAGCAGTCGCGGCAGGTCCTATTCGCGTGTATTCGAACGACCGCGATGATGGACTCAAAGGAGCGGGCTTCTTCTTCGGTAAAGGTTTTTTTTTTGTTTTACTCGAAATGAAGTCTTCGGGCTGAGGGAATTGCTCTCTACTCGCTCTCGATCGGAGACGCCCGAGCTCTCTCTCCCTCTCCGATTCTCTCGGATTCGCAGAAGCCTGCCGTCCCTCCGCCTCTCCCTTGTGTTCGCAGACACGCAGAGGCCGAAGCCCCCACGCCTCCGTTCGCGAGCTCTAGGGGAAAGCCCGATGCTGGCCTTGCCCATTCCTCCTTGGTCGCGAGCTCTAGGCGACGTCGGACCCATCGCCTTGTCCGACGGCTGCTTCTTCTTCTCTGACGCCGATCCTCTCCCTCCCTCTCGTCTTCGAACGCCAAGACCAGATCCACTGTCTTTGCTGGCCGTTTGAGTAAGAGAGAGACGAAACCCCTTGCCCTGGCCATTGACTAATTTTCTCCACAATAGCAGGTCATTGCGTGTTTATGCTTTTTTTTTTATCTTGCTGGTATGTTAACTTTTTGGTGCATATCAAGTTTGATGGTTACCGGCTGCAATTTTGTTGGTAGAAATTCTTCTTTGGTCAACTATTGATTTTAAAACTCATGGTAGAACAATCATAAGAT
>NW_021328369.1:0-227 GCF_001605985.2 Dendrobium catenatum | reverse complement strand
GATGGCTATGGCTAAAAGCAAAGGTACAATATACTACAACTTAAAAGCCAATGCATCGTTGGATCTATGCCCTCATGCTCGTGCTTACTACATGAAACAACCCATGTTAATAATTATGCTCACAGTCCATCCAACACTAAACGAGCTTCGATCCCTTAGACTGCTTGCTCGGGACATTCATTGCAATCAAGTCTATGATTACCATGATGAACAAATAAGTCGCCCTG
>NW_021328368.1:0-274 GCF_001605985.2 Dendrobium catenatum | reverse complement strand
CAAAAAGTCAACATTTTTGGTCAACCTCAGGTCAAAAAGGGGTCAAAACTTCTAAAAATCATAACTTTCAATAGAAAACTCCAAATTGAGTGTACCGCCTGTCTAACAACTCAAAATTAGATCTAGTTTTTGTTAAAAATCTGAAACCCTTAATATTAGCTCTAATTTGAAAAGTCAAATTTTGACCCCTTAGTTAGCATATCCGAATAGCTTTAACAATTTATTAATTCCCTTAATTCCCAAAATTCTCCCAATAGGTTAATAAAATTTTCAA
>NW_021328367.1:0-206 GCF_001605985.2 Dendrobium catenatum | reverse complement strand
AATTCATGGTTATGCCCACCTAGTGTATAACTAAAAATACATAGATCAACTATTGTAAAGGAAGAGTGAAGAATTTAGGCTAAACCTACCAAGGCATGGATCTAATAAACCCCATTAAAAAATAAGCTCAACAAAATCATTTTACAATCACATAGATAATCTTCTTATAACATTATTCAAAAATTACAAAAACTTACCTATTATTA
>NW_021328366.1:0-217 GCF_001605985.2 Dendrobium catenatum | reverse complement strand
GTCACTCGTATATTACATTCGTACCAGTCATACCACTCTATAAACTTTAAGATTTCATTCATTACACCAATATTTAATTTATGAGTGGCAGGCATGAAATCCCACCATTTACGGGATCGAACATGTTTAGGTATATCTTTCTTACATAGGCCTTAAATCTTAAAATAAATAGACAAATGACTTATTTGAATTTAAAAAGAGTAAACATTTTTCATGT
>NW_021328365.1:0-207 GCF_001605985.2 Dendrobium catenatum | reverse complement strand
TTTCTCTAACTTGCTCTCACTTGCTCTCTCTCTCACTATCTCTCTCTCCCCCTCACTCTATCCCTCTCTCTCTCCCCCTCTCTCTCTCTGTCCCTCTCTCTCTCTCTCCCTCTCTCTCTCTCTTGCTCTCTCCCTTGATTTCTCTTATTCTTTCTCTAGCTTCCTCTCAATTGCTCTCTCTCTCTATCTCTCTCTATCTCTCTCTCT
>NW_021328364.1:0-325 GCF_001605985.2 Dendrobium catenatum | reverse complement strand
TCCAAAAAAGCATTTGATTGGTATTTGTTTTGATGGGTAAAATTTTGATGGTGTATAAATGAACTTAATGCCACTAAAAAAATGAAAACAATAGGTTGTGATCTTATATATACGTGTTTGTATCTTCAATTGCAATTCAGACACAAATGACTCATTATTTCGACCCTTTTAGGAGTTATAGTAATTCCGAGCTTTGTATAGGATCATTATAGCATAATTAGGGGCTGAACCAGTTTCAATTTTGAGGGGGACAAATACAGTATAAAAATAATTAAATATTAAAAAATAATATTATATATCTATATATTACGAAATTTTAAAAAAA
>NW_021328363.1:0-324 GCF_001605985.2 Dendrobium catenatum | reverse complement strand
TGCTGGGATGAAATCAATGTGGCAAGGATTGCTCCATTTATTGGTAGACCTATCATGATGGATGGAAACATGTTTCAATGGGGGAAAAAGGAATTTGCCAGAATTTGTGTGAGGGTCAAGTTGGATCAACAACTTCCCTTAGGTATTTGGGTGAAGAGTATCTCAGGAAGATTTTTCCAAAAATTTTAGTATGAGAAGATCTCTACATTCTGCTATGAATGTGGTTTGATAGGGTACGTTAAAGTAGATTGCATGATTGAGAAGAAGGACACTATGGAGAAGAATGTTGAGCATGGAAAGCCAAGAGAAGCTACTGTTACAGAA
>NW_021328362.1:0-355 GCF_001605985.2 Dendrobium catenatum | reverse complement strand
GTAAAATTTTTACCAAAACAAAGTTATCCTGATTTTTTGTTAACGAAAATACAAAGTTGATCGAAAAAATCCCAAAAATAATAAATTTAAAAATAGAAATAGGCAAAATGTAACGTACCTCGAGACGAGCAAATTTTTTTCAACTGAGTCGACGGATGAAAATTGCTCAACGACCTCCAAACCTAATATTTCATTTTCTCCCTTTTCAAATTCTCTATTATTTTTCCTCCATACCTCTATTGCCCGTTGACTAGGGTCCCTTCGGCCACCGTTGTCTGCCGACTATGGTCCCTTCAATCATCGTCAACCGCGGACTAAAGTTCCTTCAACCTCTATCACCTGTAATAGTCCCGTC
>NW_021328361.1:0-320 GCF_001605985.2 Dendrobium catenatum | reverse complement strand
TAACCACGTTGGAGAAGTAAACTAAGAAGATAAAAGATTTGGGGGTAGAGTTTACCCAAAGTAGAGATACGCACACTCTGACAAGATCGTTTGAATGCTGGGGAAGATGTGGGCAGCAACCAAGAGCCTTCCCGCAGCATGGAACAGCCTGGAAGTTGTGCAGAAATACAAAACAACAACAGTTTTGATCTTGGACAGCAGTTTTCCTGAGGCTGAAGTTCAAGACAGCAGCAATTTTGAGTCAAGGGAGTCTTGGACAGCAGTTGGGGACCCTTCTAAGAGACTGGGAAGCAAGTTGTTTGGCTGAGAAAATCTGGACA
>NW_021328360.1:0-250 GCF_001605985.2 Dendrobium catenatum | reverse complement strand
TTCAGGGTTTATGATAAATTTATGTTGAAATTTGAAATATTAAACCTAACACAATTTTAACCATCGAGTAAATATGATTAGACTGTGCGTACGAAATGCGTCATTTATGCGTACACTATGCGTACACTATACGTACACGGTGCTTACTTAGTGCTTACAGTATGCGTACTTTATGCGTGCATATATTTTTCTGTATGATTTCTACAATGTGCGTGTGATGTGCGTAATATATGCGTATGTTATGCGTGCA
>NW_021328359.1:0-338 GCF_001605985.2 Dendrobium catenatum | reverse complement strand
GTGAATGTGTAAGAATGCTATGATGTTCATACATAAATTTAGGCATCAAGATGTACTTCTTATTCACTATTATTCTATGCGTGTGCATATGCAAGTTGCGTCCTGGTAAATAATATAAAAAATAAATAATATTGTATAGATTAAGAATAAAATGGTTTTTTATTTTAAAAAAAAATCATTTTGAAATGAACATGCAATATATGATCCCGATTTATGTGTCATATGCATGTGTTATTCAACTCTATATGGAATATGTGCAAGTTCCTTTAATTATGATAATATCAACAAGTAATTTACGTTTCTTGTGCTAAAATTAAATAGAACTTCTTGCAAAGAAA
>NW_021328358.1:0-484 GCF_001605985.2 Dendrobium catenatum | reverse complement strand
AGTCGATCTACAACCACCCAAATGGCGTCGTGTCCTTTTCTAGATCGAGGAAAACCCATCGCAAAGTCCATCGTTACTTCCTCCCACTTCCACTTAGGGATATGCAACGACTGCAACAGTCCACCTGGTCGCTGATGCTCTGCCTTCACCAACTAACAGGCCTCGCATCTCGACACAAACTCTATCACATCCTTCTTCATTCCAGGCCACCAGAACAAAAGATTCATGTCAGCATACATCTTACTACTGCCAAGATGTACAGTGTAGCCTGAATGATGAGATTCATACAGAATCTCCTGCCTCAAATCCCCAAATACAGGTACCAACAACCTGTTCTTACAGAAAATAGCACCAGAATCAAAAATTCAAAGTTCAGGAGTCTTACCAGATCAAATCTGAGCTATCAATTTCGAATAGTCAGAATCCGACTTCTGGGCTTCTTGAATTCTTGCTTCCAAAGAAGACTGAATGCTCATCTGAGCCA
>NW_021328357.1:0-889 GCF_001605985.2 Dendrobium catenatum | reverse complement strand
TATAGAAGTGCAATTTAAGCATATTCTTGTAACACACGGTGATCCTCCTTATGGAATTAACAGGTTTATGACAATTCCATGAAGATGAATGCTGAACTTAGTGCTGCTGATGCGATGAGGGCTGAGCTCATGCAGGTTCAGGGTGAAATAGAAAAGCTGAATGCAGAACGGAAGAATCTTATAGCAAAAGTTCAGATGCTTACCCAAGTTATGGAGAGGGCCTCAGCCGAATTGCAGTGGGCTTTGGCAATTAAAGCTGAAATTGAAGCCATGAAGCAGGAAGTGCAGCGTACTAGGTATATTTTTGGTGCCCTTTGCCTTTCTCAATCCTTTAGGCAAATAAAAACGACATTTGTATTAGTATAGTCCTCTTGGAAAATTTATTCTTTCTAATTGGGTTCGACTGAGAAATTGTTGATTCATTGAGGTTTTATAGAATGATTAGATGCCTCATAAGGGTAAAAAGTCCTTTGCTTTATTCTTTTTTCAGCACAAGGATGACATGGGAAATCGGCTTACTTTATTTGATATTTAAAATGGAGATAAGCTTGGGAATGCGTTGATTTACAAGGATGCTATAGAGTACGAAAAGAAGGAATATGTTGATAATTATGAACAAGGTCAGTTACTAGAAAAAAATCTAATATTGATGGCTCGCAAGGTAGAAAAGCTACGCCTAGAGGTGGCTAATGCTGTGAAGAGGGCTGGAGAGGGAGAAGCTGCTGGAAATCAAGGTACATGCGTCACTTTTTTCCTGCAATTAACAGATCAAAGTTGCTCAAAAAACTTGGTTTTGTGAAAATAGACAATAACAATCATCACGTCCAATTAATAATGAAATGATATTGAAATTTTGATAATTTTAATAGGAGAAAACTAATTAATTTCC
>NW_021328356.1:0-239 GCF_001605985.2 Dendrobium catenatum | reverse complement strand
ATACTAATATTGAAATAAATTTTTAATTTTAAAAAAATTTCATAATTATTTTTTATCAGTATTTGCTGATTTATTTTTTCCATTGTGCTTTGTTTTTCTTTAGTTATGTAGGCAAGTATTCTTAAATTTATTTGAAAAATTTCGACATTTAGATTATAATAATAGTTATACATCTGGACTTATTAATTAAACTAACCGTTGGAAATTTATCTTTAAATTTATTTTATAAAGGAGCACAT
>NW_021328355.1:0-787 GCF_001605985.2 Dendrobium catenatum | reverse complement strand
ATGATGGCTGCCTTAATTAAGAACCCCTGATTAGATTTTCTGTTTTAAGCCAGATCATTCAGGACGATGCAAATATCATCCTGGCCGATTTGAGTAAAAATAGAAATTTTAAGTCTCTCAAGTGTGTGTGTAGGGGTACTTTGCATCAGTCACACCAACGATTACAATTGACTCAAGAAGGGAAAAATAAAATTATAGACTCACTCAACCCTAATCTACCCCATCTTGAGCTGTCTCCCTTTTTCCGTCCAATTTTTTATTCCTGAAAAGTCAGTAGTAAAAGATAGTCCAAGACAAGTAAGAGTGTTTTCCAATCATCAAAACATTGTTCATAGACTTGAATTTTCAACATAAAAAACTCAAAGTGACGATCCTGAATTAATAATATTTGAAAATATGAGTAGATGAATTAAAGCCTTAACCTTAACCCACTATATGTTGATAGGGTTGCATGGTTAAAAGTTAAGGAATCTCCTAATAAAGGTGGTGAAGTAGGAAAAGTGCACAAGTTCTTCCTGGATTTCTCCACCTTAAGGAAGGAAGATGATCTAATCTTTGAAGTGGAAGATTTCAATGAATTAATATAATTACCTTTTGTCTTTTTTCCTCTTTATATAAGAAATTAATTGTCTAAAGGTCTCATGCCAAGTCAATGGACCAAGGCTTAAGTTAAATACTATGAGAGCCTCTAGAAAATAAAAAATAAATGAAATTTGAATAGTGGGATTGGCTTTGGTACCATTGGTTTATTTGGCAATAATGAATATTGTCTTGTGAGAATGAATCA
>NW_021328354.1:0-434 GCF_001605985.2 Dendrobium catenatum | reverse complement strand
TGAAGTGGAGATCCTTGAGGGAGATGATGGAATGCCTCCTCTAGAACCATTTTTTAGGGAGGAGATGAGTAAGGGCTATGAAAGGAGGGGTGCTGATTTTGTTGGAAGAAGGGATGATTTTTACCGTCGGGGTGCTGAATTTGAAAGGAGAAGAGGGGAATATGAGGAAGGGTTCTGGTATGATCGCCGGAGAGAAGATTGTGACCACTGGGGAGCACTACTTCTTCAAGGAATGGGAGGTTATGGAGAAGTTAGGGGAAACGGGGGTGACCCGAGGGTGACGAAACTAAAGATGCCCATCTTTGAGGGTGAGGATGCACATAGTATCTACAAGGTGGAGCGATACTTTGTAGTCAACGGGTTGACTGAGGAAGAGAAACTAACAGCGGTAGGACTATGTTTGGAAGGGAAAGCACTAGCATGGTACCAATAGC
>NW_021328353.1:0-1354 GCF_001605985.2 Dendrobium catenatum | reverse complement strand
AATCTTATGTTCTTATTTTTGCTTCCGCACTTTTTAAATTCCGCATTAAATTCTTGTGGTGTGATTTGGTTTGTGATTTTATTTATTTGTCTTAAAAGTTTTTTTAAATACCAATTCACCCCCCCTCTTGGTTAGCTTGGGACTAAGTTCATAGGGCTTAACATCCCGAATGAACTTTCAGGAAGAATTCATATCAGGAGGATCTGAAGGCTCGCGGCAAGAGGCCGTCATGGCCGGAGGCGAGAAAAAACCCGCGAAAATAGAGAATTTGAACTTTCTCTCTCTAGAATCAAAAAACGAGAGCTTCTCTCTCTAGGGCGTCGCAAAAATCATTAAGCTTTTTTCCTCATTTATCCATGCTTATCATAGGGAGACCTTTCACTACTTTTTAGCAAACATGAGTTTTAGCGAGGATGAGAGCAAAATAACATCTTTTGTCAAGAACTAATGGGTAGAAATAACCAAGGAAGATCTAAGAAACTTTCTCTATTTAAGGACTCATGGGACTAGAGTGCACTTTTAACCTCCAAATCTGACTATGATTGGTCTTAAATAAATAAGACTCTTAGAAGTGTGACTCAAGTTTCACCATTAGTTAGGGTATATACTTTGAATCAAAATGCAAGGTTCATCGTGTATGTCCTTAGAACTTTAATCATTCATAAAGCTAGTGATCGCATAAATATTACTTTTCATTTATCCACAGTTACTTATTTAATCATGATTACACAACTAATTGATGAAGCCCAACTCATTCTAAATTACATTAATAACCATTCTGAAATTGGTTTTCTTCTTATAGGAGAAAGAAAAAGATTGCTCTAGGGCATCTAGTGACCTATATCTTAGAAAAGAAGTACAACATTATTCATTCTTATGTTCCCACTGAATTACCAATTTTTTTTCACTGATGCCTCTTTTCGACCTCTTTTTGGGAAGAATGATAATTAAAGTAAGGATACTAAGGGAAAAGATGGAGCACCTACACTTACCGAAGGACCTGAATTTCAAGATATGGTCCAGAGCTTTGACTTTTTAGAGAGTCATTTTGATCAAAGTTTTTGATCAAATTCAAACTCACTTAAACCAGCAGGATGTATAGTACTAGCAAGACATGCATTGGATCCGAGGTCAATTTGACTCAATGAACAATAATATAGCTATGTTGAATAGCTATTTCTAAGTCTTCAACTAGCCTCCTCCTTTAGACCAAGGTCCTTCAGAGTTTTAGATGTACTTATTTGTAGTTTTTTTTTTTGCCAGTCCTCTCCAGAAGTGATGATTTCAGAATTTATGTCTTTTATTTGAACTTGTCTTTATTTAGGTCTGTGTTTATGTTGTGCTATTTGATGTT
>NW_021328352.1:0-453 GCF_001605985.2 Dendrobium catenatum | reverse complement strand
GGAGTGATCAGATTTGAGTGAATAGCCAAGAGATCATAAATCTGTTTAGGCTTGTGTATGCCGGATTTTGCCCTTGTCTGCATATGATGCGTTGGAAGTGGAGTTGGAGAAGGCAGAGATAGATCTGGCGATGTGTGAGACGTTGGAGTAGGCTCAGCTGAAGGTGACATAGTATTGTCAGGAGTATGCTGGTTCAACCGAGAGTTTGAGTGAGACATAGTTTGCGGAAGTAGCGTAGGCGTGAGCAGAAGTGGTGAGATGAATTGAGCGTAAGTATCTTGAGATGGGGAAGGATTGTCCGCCGATTGTTGATATGGAAAAAATATGTTCCTGAAATGTAACATGACGAAAAATTAGCATTTTATTGGTGCTAGTATTGAAACACTTGTACCCTTTTTGATGAGATGAGTAGCCGAGGAAGACACATGGTTGAAAGCGAGGTGAGAGCTTGTC
>NW_021328351.1:0-419 GCF_001605985.2 Dendrobium catenatum | reverse complement strand
GGACACGAGCCCCAGCCACATCATAGTCCATAACCAATACGTCTCCACAATGACCAAATCAAAAACATAGAAAAAGAAAAAAGGTAGCAAGAAATAGAATACAAACCAATTATCTTCTTCTCCGGCCCCTCCCACGAAAACGCCCACGAGAAGCAGCCGAGATGATAGTTCTATCCCGAACCAGAGTAAATTTGTTACCAGGGTCAGATCCACCATAAAAAATCAGGAGAGGCCACACCACAATCCGAACAATCGGATTCAGATTCAAATTCAGACGAACCATGTAGCCAATCCACATGGTTCCTAATATCAAAACCAGAATTGACACCCAACCGATTGACCATAGTGTTCGTATCGACCAAGTTTATAGGGACATCAACGTGATTGTTAGAACCAACCGAAATACCATTCAAAGTATC
>NW_021328350.1:0-644 GCF_001605985.2 Dendrobium catenatum | reverse complement strand
ATCATAATGTTCAAGATTAAGAAATACATATGGTAACAACTTAGGCTTCGTTTGAGATGGCTTTCTTACTGCTTCTTAAAGCAGCTTTCTAGTACAAAAATTTTAATTTAGAGAAAGCTGCTTTAAGAAGCAGTAAGAAAGCCGTCCCAAACGAATCCTTAATGTAATAGGAATAAAGTCATACCTTCTGAAAGTATCGTATTTATCCTCAGCTTCAAATGGTGGGACACCATAAAGAAACTCATAGCAAAGTATGCCTAGTGTCCAATTATTAACTGTTTGATCATGAGCCTTATTCTGCACCATTTCTGGAGCAAGGTAATCTATGGTGCCACACATAGTTTGTCTCTTTACATGCACCTGTAGCTGTGCAGCCCATCCAAAGTCTGCTATTTTCAGTCGGCCCTGAAGAATGTGTCAACTAATGAGCATGCTTAAATAGGACTTGGTATTTATTAAAAAGAATAAGACATAGGCTTCGTTTGGGACGGCTTTCTTCCGGCTTCTTAAAACAGCTTTCTAGTTCAAAAGTTAAAATTTTAGAACTAGAAAGCTGCTTTAAGAAACATGAAGAAAGTTATCCCAAACGAAGCCATAGGCAACTATTCAACAACAACAACAAGCCTTTGTCCCACTACGTGGGG
>NW_021328349.1:0-1651 GCF_001605985.2 Dendrobium catenatum | reverse complement strand
TGTTTTTTGGGTTTTTTTTTGTTTTTTTTGTTGTTTTATTTTGGTTTTTTTTTTTTTTTTTTTTTTTTGATATTTTCTTTCATTCTTTATATGCAATTATAATATATATATTACATAGGCAACTACTTTTTAAGAGACCATTTGTGACCAAAGAGAGACATTGAGTACCCATTGTTACAACTGATGATCATAGTATACATCTTGAGCTAAACTACTATCCTTCGACACATTAGTATCTTAGAGGACATATTGGGTGGATTGACATATGAAGCATTTAACTGGCATGCTTAATGAATTTTATTTTTGTTCTAATAGTTTTTATGTTTTTTCTTTTGTTACTTTAATTTTATTTTATTTAGTTTAATCATTCATTTCATGTTTCAATTTGTTTATTATTTAATTTTATCATTTGTTTCTTTTTTCTTTTTTCTTTGATTTACTAGAATTGATTTATCCTATTTTTCTTAAAATATTTATGTACTATTAGTTGACATCTATAAATCATTTAAAGCGCGAAAATGTTTTGATTTGTTCTTCCTCTAACTTATTTATTGTGTAATTTTTATCTAAAATATTGGAATAGACTACTCATTTATACAATTGAAATTGTGATTGAGAGCGTCTCATTCTACTATAGAATTTGTATCTTCGTCTGATCTATTGTATATTGATGATTTAAGTCATTTAAATTACTTTTCAAACGTTTTTATCAATCCTTATCTGTTGCATTACATATAAGTGATTAGATAGTGTTATTCTCTTCCTTTATATTTTTGAGTGATTTTTTTTCCCCTTCTCTTAATATATGGAATATATTCTAACACTGAGAATTTAAAGATCAAAAGAGATTTTAGCTTGCAAATATAGAAATGGAATAAAGAATGAGCCCCAGAATAGTAAAGCAAAACTAATAAAGATGTGCAATGATGACAAAAAAAAAAAAAGTGTTCACAAGTGATAAAAATTAAAGAGATGACAAAGGGCAACCAATTGATGAGTATGTCAATAAAATTGCCGACGGAAGCAAGCTTCATCTTTTCAACATTTACAATCTAGAAGAATTCATTTATACTTTGAGATTATTTATCAAAAGCTTTTCAAATTTCATGATATATAATTACTTTGGTGATATTATTTTATAAGAATTTTTGGAACCATGATTTGAATGAACTCTTTTCTTATCTAAGGATTTATGAGTTAGATTTATTGTTAAAGATGGATGCCCTTGTGAGAAGCCGAGTCTAATCGGCTAAAGAGATCCGTTATTCTAGCGATTATTTTTAATTGAGATGCTTAACTCATTGTGTTATTCAAATTTTTTTAATTCAATTCTACATTTTGTACTTATATATGTCGTCTGGTTTGTTTGTTGTAATATTTATGGTTTAAAAAAAATAATAAAAACACAAAAAAAAAAAACAAAACAAAACAAAAAACAAAAACAAAAAATCTTTAGGGCTGCTCTTGATCACCACACACTCACCACACCAACGCTTAACATTGAATGTTTATCGTACTGTACGATATATCACAATCTACATATATCAACCAATAGGAAGATTTTAGCTCTGTTGATCGTACTGTACGATGTACATCGTACTGTACGATAATCTTCCCGTATAATGACCTACCATATTGTACGATTCCTCTT
>NW_021328348.1:0-314 GCF_001605985.2 Dendrobium catenatum | reverse complement strand
ATTTATTACATGTCAGTTTCATCAATTACTTAATAGGCAAATTGGTTAGCCTTGATCAACTAATATCAATTCTAGGGGAATAATAAGTAGATGTGACACATTGTCAATATTTGACTCCATAGGGCATCTTCAACCAAACTCCAAACGCTTGAATGCCGTCGCTCGCGAGCTCCAGTTGAATGATAAAACTTTTGCTATTTGGTTGCAAGTGAATAGTAGGATGTCAATATTGACGTTGCATTGTTCCTCTCCGTCATTTTTCTGTCTCAACCGAACTTGTCGAAGAAACGCATGAAAGAAGTGAATGACTGTTA
>NW_021328347.1:0-295 GCF_001605985.2 Dendrobium catenatum | reverse complement strand
TCTTGTGAACTTAATGGAATTAAAACTGAAGTACCTTCTTTTGATAACTTAATGCGAAGTGTTTAAACTATTTTTTCTGTGCTTTAAAGTCTGAAGATTACATGCGTGTTTTTACTTGCACTACTGGTAAAGAAATTTGGGATAGATTGTGCATTACTTATGAAGAAACCAATGAAGTTAAACAATCTCATTTGAATATTTTCTTGCATGATTACAAACGTTTTCGTATGAAACCTTCTGAATCAATTTCTAACATGTATACAAGATTTACTCAGATTGTAACTTCTTTGTATGC
>NW_021328346.1:0-460 GCF_001605985.2 Dendrobium catenatum | reverse complement strand
TTGAAATGATAATTCTTTAACATTCCATTAGAATCTTGATGTCATTTTTTAAATCAAACTCTTAATTGGTTACTTTATTTATGTCCAAACTCAAGTAATATTCCATGTCACAACATGATCTCTTGTAGTTCACATTTAGGTCCAAGTTGAGTCAACGCTCTCTTTTCATTTATTTGAAAATGAGTCGAAGCCCAAATTCGAGTTCAAGTTTGAGTCAAGTTCATTGCGGTCCCAAATCAAGTTCTTGTTGCTCTTTGTTCAAATGTTCAAATCTTCTTCATCTTATTTGATTTACAAGTTTAGTTATTGTTTAAATTGTGTTAAAGTCCTTTTATTTGTTCAAATCGTCCACATTTTGTCCAAGTATTGTCCATGATTCATTAAAAATTTCGGCAGCCTCCCGGCGTCTCCCCCGTTTAGGGGAAAACTACGGGAAACTAGGCCATCCCACCACGCTACT
>NW_021328345.1:0-251 GCF_001605985.2 Dendrobium catenatum | reverse complement strand
AGCATAATTTGGGGTCCCCATGCAAAGTAACTCGATGCTCCCCTGCACCATACTCCAACATCAAGGTCTTCCAGTTGACCTTCATCTCCCCCAAAGTTTGCAACCACTGAATACCCAAAATGACATCCGTATTACCCAGCTCGAGCACCAAAAAATCCTGGGTGATATCTTCCCCCTGTATGGAGAGAGTAACCCCGCTGCATCTTCCCGCACACTGCTCCCTCTGATCGGTCCCCAAGGAGACTCCCACT
>NW_021328344.1:0-270 GCF_001605985.2 Dendrobium catenatum | reverse complement strand
TCTAATCTTCCTTGGTTAGTTGGTGGAGATTTCAATAGTATTAGCAATATTAATGAGAGAAGAGGTGGTAGACCTCCGAATGTTAATGATATGGAGGATTTTAACTCCATGATTACCAATTGTCAACTTAATGATATTGGTTTTTTTGGTAACTCCTTTACTTGGAACAGAGCGAACCTTTGGCAAAGACTTGATAGAATTTTATTTAATAATGAATGGCTTAATATTTTTCTCTTATCTCATGTGGAACATTTAAGTAGATCTACTTCT
>NW_021328343.1:0-267 GCF_001605985.2 Dendrobium catenatum | reverse complement strand
ATTTTCGGTGGAAGTAAATTCGTCACAAATTCCGACGGATTTTCCGGCGATTTTTCGACGAAATTTTTTTGACAAATTTCCGACATATTTTTTGAACTGTTTTCCGACGAAATTTTTTCGACAACATTATCTACAAAATTTCCGACGGAATTTAAAAACTAAGTTATATTTTAATAACTTATTTTCAAATTAAATTATTTAAATTAAATATTTTAATATTTTAAAAAATAACTTAAATTATAATTTAATTATTTAATAACAAAAATA
>NW_021328342.1:0-253 GCF_001605985.2 Dendrobium catenatum | reverse complement strand
GGTTTCTTGGCGTGCATTTAGGATTTTTGATCCTAAAGTTATAAGATTCATGCAATCCAATATTTAGAGCTTTGGGAATGCTCTAAGTATCATGCATGAAGAATATGTAAGGGTGGACATTTGTTAATTTTCTTCAACAAACAAAGTCAAGTAAACCTAGGACTTTGATCCTAGGATTACACAATTCATGAAATGATTTTCTTTGGAATCTTTGAAGGTTCCAAATCATTATACATGAAAGTAGATGGATATT
>NW_021328341.1:0-257 GCF_001605985.2 Dendrobium catenatum | reverse complement strand
GATCAAGAAGAAGTATGTGATTTATCTTATAATAAGTTATTTGATGTTTCTATGAAATTCCATACTACATATAAGAAACTTAAATTGTTGCATGCTAAGTTGAGCATTGAGTATTCAATTTTAAAAAAATAGCATGATGTCCGTAGAAATAATCACGCATCAATTGATATCAACCACATGAAATTATTGGATGAATTTGATTATTTGAACAAGAAACATTAATTATTAATACCATCTTATACTAATCTCTGAAATGA
>NW_021328340.1:0-281 GCF_001605985.2 Dendrobium catenatum | reverse complement strand
CTTTTAGAGAGTTTTAGAGTATTAAAGTGTCAGCTTATGGCAGCCTAAATCAAGGGAAAGTGGCTAAAAGCTGATTATGACCTTTTGAAAAGGTTTAAACCCTTGGTTTGATTGTGTTGACCAGTCAACAGGTCAAGGGAAGCTGAGTGTGTTAACCAAACAACAGGTCAAGGGAAGCTGAGGTGGCATCAATGCAGGTCATGGGACCTTTCCTAATGGCTGGACGGGTGTGGCTTGAGCTGACTAAGGCTTGGTAGGTTGGTTTGACCTATAGGCATGGT
>NW_021328339.1:0-284 GCF_001605985.2 Dendrobium catenatum | reverse complement strand
CTATAGCTGTAACCATGGACATGGATAAAACTCTCTTAACAACAGAGAGTTGTTCAGATAAAGAGAAAACTGCTGAAGACAAGACGCCAGGTATTTCCTTAGCTAATAGATATGTTGCTTTTCTTGAAGATAATGAAGGCGTTGCTGAAAGACATGAGGAGATTGAAAAATCGAAAGATATGGTTGTGGGTTTAGTTATTCCTGAAATGGTGAATAACGGTATTACCTATAACAGTGGTGCTGTTTTAAAAAATTAGCTAAAGAATTAAAATCTTTGGGGCCAT
>NW_021328338.1:0-955 GCF_001605985.2 Dendrobium catenatum | reverse complement strand
TAATTTGGTGAGATATATTATTTGACAGAGCTAATATTTTATTTGGTAAAAATAAAATATTTTTTTAAGCATTTTGGAAGAGGATTAGCTGAATCATAAGGCCATTATAAATTTTAAATTAGAATTTATACTTCAATTATGGGCTATTTGTAAAGGCTATGTCATGAAAATAATTGTACGGCTGTGTTTGCAAAGTTGGAGTGCCATATCTGTTTTTTCATGGGCCTGATCCATTTTTCTAGGCAAGTTAGGTTGGCCACTTGGATACAGGCTTTATGGGCTTAGCCCATTCCGGACTTTGTATTATTGTATACAACTAATTTGGGAGTGTGAGCTCAAACTGACCGATGAACATGACTAGAGAGGGCAATATGAGGTTCGGCTTAAGGCATCTTCAGAACATCAAACATGCGTATGGTGTGTTCGTTCGCTCCAATCGAACGACAAATTTTCCACTATTTGCTTGCGAGTGAATAGTACGACGCTAATATCACACTGTTCACCCGTTATATGTTTTTTTTTAATTCAAAAAATTGGTTATTAATTTTAAAATTTTAAGCATGAGAAAGAATATATTAGGAATATTCTCTTTTTGATGTTAGAAAATAGAGTTTAATCGAAGATAAGTTACTGCATATTGATGTATTACTGTATTTTGGAGCGAAAAATGAGTTTTTCGGTTGGAGATGCCTTTAGAGGCTCCTTGTCACACACAGTTCAATTATTATTATCTTCTTGTTTTTAAAAGTTTCTAATTGAATGATGTTTTTTTTATAATCAGGCTTATTTGAGTGTGGTAGTTGTATTATAGAAAACTGCTATAATGACGTATGTGTTAAATAGGCAAGGGTTCCCACATCAAGGACGTTTGTGGGCAAAGAAGCTAGTCCATGAAACTAAAATTAGGATATGAACTTAGAATATAGGTTCCCTTACAGAAAAATTAATGGAATTA
>NW_021328337.1:0-2164 GCF_001605985.2 Dendrobium catenatum | reverse complement strand
TCGGGTGGAGGGAGCTTGTCGGCGCCGGATTCTTGCGAGGTACTCGGAGGCGCGATCGAGAGAAGGGGGCGAGCGTCTGCAGCTGCGAAAGAGAAGTGTGAGGAAGTGAGGAGGAAGGCTTGGGATAGGTTAATTTAGGGCTTTTTTCGAATGTTTTCCAGATGTTTAGATCGCAGGAAATTAATTACTTAATGCAGGAGGTCCCAACCGCTGGTTAAGGCACCGGCATTAAATTAAACCGGCGCCACACCCCGAGGTTATTAAACCGCCGCTAATTCCAGCGACTGTTTATTAAGGACAGCTGGTTAATACTGGCAATCAAACTGCTAAAGAAACCGTCGGTATTACCGGTGGCTACAGGACCGCCGGTCATAGCCGCAAACGATTTCTAAACGTGACATGCTTATGGTAGAATCGAGCGGCTCGACGAGACGAATCCAACGAGCCCAATATCACGGAATTCCAACATCATTAAGACCTTCAAATGCCAAACGAACGGTTCACGATCAAGGGATTCAACATCGGTCGTCCGTCAAAACCACTCTCATTTACCCTTGACCTTCCTTTTATTTATGGGTCACGCCATTCTAACAAATCTATAAAAAGACCACTCATTCCTCTTAAAAAGGGACCCCTAAGCCTAAGAGAAAAGAGAGAGATTGGAGATGGCTCTTGCCTCCTTGCCTCCTCGACCACCGCCTAGAGTTCCACTAGACCACCACCTGAGGCCCTGAGTTCCACCAGACCACCACATGAGGCCTTGAGCTCCGCCAAACAACCACCTGAGGCCCGAACTTCTGCCTGACCAGCACCTGACGCTTGGAATTATGCTAAATCACCGTTAGGCTACCAACTGACGCCCAGATTTTTAAGTAACGTCGGACTTTATCCAATCCACCCAGTGACGTTGGGCTTTCATCCCCATTTTTCACTAGAATTCAACCATACGGTTGACATTTGTAATATGATGGCCCTCAGGGATGAATCAACCCACTATAATCTACCCAAACACTAGTAGAATCACTTCAACTGGGCAAGACCCCGTGGTTTTTCTCCTTTCCAAGACTTTCAAGGTAAAAAATCTTATATTCTCTATATGTGAGTTGGATATCCGTATAATCCTAAGATGTAATATTATAACTTTATCGTCGCGTATATTCTAGCCCGCAACAATGATAAACAATATATTTTCAACCCCTTCTTAAATAAACTTCACGAAAAGATGTGATGTCTAAAATAGTGCATTAATTTCACAAGAATGACAAATTTTTGTTCATTTAGGTAGTTCATCACAATGACATATCAATATTATGGTCTTCTAAATTAAATTTCAATTCACTCTGATTCAATCTTACTTTTAAAGTCACTACACCTGCTTCCATGCTGATGCACTGTTTAGAAAACAAAATCTGTTGGATACAGCACAGAGTATCCGACAGTTCCTGGAACTAACAGCCAGCAGAAGTTACTCTAAAACCAGTGATCTTTCAAATCGTTATTAGAGGCTTTCAGATCATTAGATACAAATAGACCAAGCAACTAAAACATCAAAGGGAAGCCAAATTCACGCTTTACTTCATTTGGATAATTAAAAGGGATTGAAGGAAGAAGGAGAAGACGAACTGACCATCTTTCCGTGACGAAGAGGAAGCCACGTACAAGAGCGATCGAAAGGAGCAAAGGAGGTGCCTTGAAGAAGAAAAATATTAGAGATTACAGCTCAAAGGCGACTTTTAAAAACTGGCCTCTTTTTGATTATTTTGTGAGGATGCCGAACACAATTTATCATTCAGAGATCAATCAGAATGCTTCACGTCAGCAATATAGAGCACGGTACCGAACGGAGATGACGTGGCCCATTCTGATTGATATCTGGATAGCATTCAACGTCCGCACAGAATTATTTGCCTACTAACTTGTGCTTATTTCAGTAGGTGGAATTTCAAACCTGGAATCGGTGATGAGAACCAAACACAATAGAACTTATTCTTATGAGATGTGCCAACAGCTAATGTATGGCTGCATCTAAATGCAATTAGCAATACGATAAATTTATTAAATCATGATTAATATTATTTCTAGGAGGCTATTAATGTTGTTTTTTAAAAGAAAATTGTTCGTTATTTAAAAAAATATATATTATATTAAATTTTAACCACATAAA
>NW_021328336.1:0-342 GCF_001605985.2 Dendrobium catenatum | reverse complement strand
TCTTAATAAATTTTAAGGGTTTCACACTAAGTGTGTGAAGTAGGTTATGTGATTTTAGTATGTCCTATATGAATTTAGTATTTAAGTTAGATGTATTTAGAAGGTTTATTCATTAAGGTTGTTGCGTCCAGGAGTATTCGCGGCGATAGAGAAATATAAAGTTTATCGTCTTAGCGTTGTACGAAAATCTGGCACGCAATCAGATAAGAGAGAGGGTCTAATATTTATGAGACACCAGAATTTTTACATGGAAAACCCCTGAAAAGGGGGAAAAACCACTGGGCCTAGCCCAGTTTGAATGAATACACTAGTACTGTAGTTGATTACAAATGAGGTCCTTCC
>NW_021328335.1:0-247 GCF_001605985.2 Dendrobium catenatum | reverse complement strand
TTATAAATGACCTATTTACATTGCTTACAATTGCCACTATGGTGAGCATACTTTTCCCATGCAAGAATAATATCATAGCATTTTTTAATAATTAGTTGGTGGTATGACCTTTGAGCTCTACAACTATGATGATACATGAAATTTTGATAAGAATTTATGGTCATCCTTAAAAATTGTACTGCAATTTACCTATTAGTCAAGACTCCTCAAGATTTTTAGGTGGTTTAGAAGTGACAGTAATGTCTCG
>NW_021328334.1:0-284 GCF_001605985.2 Dendrobium catenatum | reverse complement strand
TGCAATAGCCCTCATTCCTAAGAAAACACATGCTGAGTCTATTCAGGACTTCAGGCCCATATCCTTGTGCAATGTCTTTCATAAAATCATTGCTAAGATTCTGGCTTCTAGGCTTAAGCCATACATGTCTGAGATAATTCATCAAAGCCAGGCTGCTTTTATCTCTGGTAGGGTTTCCACTGACAATGCGATCCTTGCTGCCGATGTCCTTGGTTTCATCTCCAAGACGCATAAG
This sequence comes from Dendrobium catenatum, assembly GCF_001605985.2. Lineage (NCBI taxonomy): Eukaryota > Viridiplantae > Streptophyta > Magnoliopsida > Asparagales > Orchidaceae > Dendrobium > Dendrobium catenatum. The sequence continues at coordinate 49 of NW_021328334.1, read as the reverse complement.
GATAAATTTTTTTGTGCTAAACTTGACATCAAAAAGGCTTTTGACACTG
>NW_021328333.1:0-200 GCF_001605985.2 Dendrobium catenatum | reverse complement strand
TTCAGATTTTGATGGTCTATGAAGGGAAAGAGGAGAGCGGGGATGAGCTGGAGAATGTCGTGGAGGAAACAGAGCAGTTACATTTAGATGTGACAAAAGTATCACTGAACTTTGTGGTGGGATTTACTCCAAATCACACTATGAAAGTGAGGGGGTAGATCGACAAGCAACTAGTGGTGGTTTTGGCGGACAGTGGGCTA
>NW_021328332.1:0-424 GCF_001605985.2 Dendrobium catenatum | reverse complement strand
AACCGAAGATAAAACGAAAGATAGAAGACAAGAACCGCGAGCCTTGGACTCTCCGAAGACTGACGGGTGATACATTGCCCTCTTCCAAGGGACTTCAAACCACGAGCCCGGACCCATCCTGTGGCTGGTGAAAACTCCGACTCCCTCCCATAGGAATTTCACTAACGTTCTTCCTAAAGAACACAAGTGCAAAACACAACTTTTTTTTTTTATAATTCCATCATACCTAATACAATATAAGGGGCCTCTATATATAGGCCTCAAAAGAAATTAAAAGACACATTTTCCCCTTGGGCTTACATAAGACAAGAGTGTAGAAAGGAAAATTGCACAATTAAATCAAAATACACTTAATAGACTAAAATAAAATAAAGTGATCTCGGTCATCGATCTTCAGCTCCTCCTCGGATAGGCATGGACGGTT
>NW_021328331.1:0-218 GCF_001605985.2 Dendrobium catenatum | reverse complement strand
CGACGTGTACAATGACGACCTTTTCGGTGGAGTTCTGGATCTTGATCAACCCATATATGATGACGACACTCAGGTGCAACTTCAAGAATACCATGATTCCGCTTCATTTCCTGAAGCATTTACAACCCCTGTTAGCAGCTGTTATGACCATTCACATTTCCATCTCAATTGCAAAGAGATATATGATGAGTTTCTAGGAATCAATTTTCTTCAACTCT
>NW_021328330.1:0-250 GCF_001605985.2 Dendrobium catenatum | reverse complement strand
TGAGAGGTTCTAGAGTTAGGTTATGCATGATTTGAGTTTCTCTTGGAGTTCCTTGGTGTTTTGGCTCTAGATTGCTTTGTCTAGAAATTGGGAGAGAACAATCCTCCTCTCAAATTGAGGATCACTTGTATCTTGCTTTGTGTTCATTTGGCTTTGATTTCTTTGTTGCAATGCAACGTTTTTTGGCTGATTTTGGTACAGATTTAACGTTATTCTCGCTGTTTTTGCCAATTAGTGATAGGTTTGCTTG
>NW_021328329.1:0-269 GCF_001605985.2 Dendrobium catenatum | reverse complement strand
AGATTCTTGGAATTACCAATTATACCTGCTCCTACCATCTTCCTGGTGGTGTTGTCTCTAAGAGTCACCTTGCCTCCTGTCCTGGTCTCCAACACTATGAATTGACTGGCATCGCCAGTCATATATTGAGAGCATCGACTGTCCAGGTACCACATGCTCTCACGAGGCCTTTTGTGAGAACTTTCCTGTAAAAATTATCAAATGTCAGATTTAGGAACCCAAACATATTTGGGTTCCTTCTTATGGAAAGTAGAATGCGATGCATGTTG
>NW_021328328.1:0-224 GCF_001605985.2 Dendrobium catenatum | reverse complement strand
GAGTGTGGCCACTTGTAGAAAATCATATTAACAATCCAGATCGCTCCTAACCTATGGGTAATCTAATCGTTAATAAACAAACACACCAATATTTTACAACCAGCATGCAATGAAACTCGAGAAAAAGCCCGTCACACAACAGTAAAGAAATAAACACCGGCCTAACCTAAAACTAGATTCGGTTGTCCTAACAAATAATTCTAAGTGTGTGCAACAGATTGTGT
>NW_021328327.1:0-268 GCF_001605985.2 Dendrobium catenatum | reverse complement strand
GATCCTTGGGATGGCCAACTTCATACACGGGTGAGCGTCCAACAGTCTAGATATCATGCGGTATGATCAGTATAAAAATCATGGATTTCATTCAGAATAATATTTTGGATAACGAATTTTATATACGGGTAATCTTATAGTATGAATCAAATCATACAGTACAATTGATGATAGTAATTGTCCATGATTTGCTTGCAAGATATCGTGGGTTTAATTATGAAAGATTTTAAATATATCATAAAGTAGGAACTAAATAATACACTATGAT
>NW_021328326.1:0-230 GCF_001605985.2 Dendrobium catenatum | reverse complement strand
GTGGAATATATGTTCAAAATTTCGCGAGTTTTGGTTGGGTATCGAGAGAGAACGAGGCGTTTTTCCTATTAGGGTTTCGGTCCGGCAGAGCCATGCACGGCGAGTGTTCTGGACAGTTGATCTAGCCGATCAACGGTTCAGATCCTTGACTCCCACGGTCTGGCCTGACCGCGGGTCTTCTTCCGCGGTTCCGCGGGCCACGTGGCTCCATCCAGGCCGTCTGCCCGAAC
>NW_021328325.1:0-358 GCF_001605985.2 Dendrobium catenatum | reverse complement strand
ATTTAGGATGTGATTTTTGGTGTGATGATGATGTGTAAGATCAGGAGTGTAGAGCCATTGATTTTGCCTCAATCCAAGCTTAGGATAGACCCATATAGTGATTTAAAGGTGACTTATAGCTCACCTTGGGTGGTTTAGTTAACCACATTAGAGTATTCCAATTGAGCTCAAATTTGATGGGTTTAGTCCTTACGGTCAGGTGATCCTATGGTCTAAATTTCATCAAATTTGGAGTTCATTTGGTTCCCCAAGTAGTAGCCTCAAAAATCCTTCTTAGAAATTGCCTTAACCCAAATTTCATCAAATTCACTCTTAACTATAAATTTTTTTTTGATTAATCAACTTAGTGGATAGTGAC
>NW_021328324.1:0-213 GCF_001605985.2 Dendrobium catenatum | reverse complement strand
TGGGGAGCCAGCTAAACACCTAATCGATTTAAAATAATGAATCCGGTCTTTTATGAAAGAGTGGTAGGGATGTTATTTAAGAAAAGTTTTGAGAAGTTGGGGCCGACATCTAGAGCAGATCCTAATTGGCCCCTTAGACTTATGTTGCATGTTTGATGCTTAAGCTAATGCAATTGAAGTTTTAGAGATTTTTAAATTTATTGCTAATGCGAT
>NW_021328323.1:0-1316 GCF_001605985.2 Dendrobium catenatum | reverse complement strand
TAGAGTTGAGTGTTGATCCCACGAAAAATAATGTTTACTTACAAATATTGGTACTATTTACTTCAACTACAGCAATTATCCTACTCAATAAAAAAATTGTTGAGATTCAGTCACTTAATTTAAATCATAAATAATTAAATGAAATATTATTTGGATAAATTATTTTGGATTGATGTAATGTAAGTATAATATAGTTCCTAATGATTCTCTTTTATATTGATATTATTCAGAGTATTTGCATCATCGGACTCTCAGTTAAGTATGAAGAGATAAATGATAGATTAAACTTTTCCAATCGTAATACCACTTTAAACTCTCATAGTCTATCACCCAATAAAAATCTTAAAAGATTAAGTAAAATGTATACTGTTAAAACTCCCTCACGAAAATTCATCTCTATAAACTTTATACATTACAAGCATTATTCATATGCTTGAATCATACTTGAATCATACCAATCCAACATATATGATTGTTGCTGCTTTCCTATTTGTAGACTCCATAATATACTTGATATTAACTACACATATGAATATAATGTGCATTAAATGAGCACTTGGTCTATTAAAAACATCATAAATTTATTGATTGAGATTATTTATTAGTACTTCATATTTCATTTACATCATCAATCTAAAACTAGAGAATATAGGCATACATGAAAAACAAGTGAAATGTATTCATTTTCATTAATTGCACATAAGAAAGAAAGTACAAAAAAATAGATATCATTAGATATGTCTAATGATCTTCTCTAAGCTCTTATTAGAACTTACATAATTGATTTCATAAATATAAGTCAAACACTCTAATGAAATATATCTAGTATTTCTCTAAATTCTCTTAGTTGTCACTCACAAGAAAAATCAGATAAGCATTATAAATAATAAAATTAAATAAGTGATTGAATTCCCCTACTAACATTAAGAACAGACTATTTATAGAAAAATGTATAAAATATATTATGGTGTTGCGGCGCTTGAGACACTTGCACCACAGCGCCCATAAAATGAACTAACACCACAATGCTGAAGGGTTTCCTCCACTGTGGCGCTTACTAATATGGTCCCGTTGTTTAATGAATCAACATATCGCTTCACTGGCAGATTGGTCTGAACATTTATAACTGTAGCATCACGTCCCTGTTGACAGTTGAGCGTTGCGACATTCATGTGTTACTCCCTTGACAAAGTTGTGTTATAATTTGGCGTTGCGGCACTGTACAATTGAGATTCGGCTTTGCGGCACTAACTCCTCCGGCATTACAATGTTGCCACAAATATTGGGTGCTGGCATGTCCATATTTGGATACACAG
>NW_021328322.1:0-243 GCF_001605985.2 Dendrobium catenatum | reverse complement strand
AAAGGTCTTCTCCAATCTCCTCAGCCACTCCTCAGCAGCTCTGGGCTCAACAGCGCCCTCAAATCTTGGAGGTTTCAACCTCAAAAATAACTACAAATGTCTATCAAGGTCATCAGATCGGACAGTAGAAGCTCTGCTCTGAGTCTCACTCATCATCTGAGCAACAAGCGTAGCAAACTGTGAAAGCGTGTCAGCACCGACCACTAGGCTGTACTCCCCACTGGTGCTGCCTGATCGGCACTC
>NW_021328321.1:0-394 GCF_001605985.2 Dendrobium catenatum | reverse complement strand
GGGGGGGGGGGGGGGGGGGGGGAATTAGGGCTGTTTTAATGGGTGTTAGGATTTAAATAGGAGATAGAAAGGCTTGGTTAGGGGGGCCGGCCATGTGGAGAGTGGAGAGATGTGTTTTGTTTTAAGTATGTGGGCCCCAAGGAGTAAATAGAGATTGAAATCAAATCTGAATTTAAATTCAGATTTAATTAAAATTGGGAGGTTTCCTAGTTTAGTTTTGGATAATAGGGAAGTATTTGAATTCAAATAATTGATTGAATTCCCAATAGGAAACTTTCCTATTGACTATGACTTATTTTAGGAAAGTGAATGAAGGCAATAGGGAGATTTGAATTTCAGATTTTGAGGAGCAAGGGTGGCCGGTGGCTATAGCTTGGGCAAGGGAAGGGCGGTG
>NW_021328320.1:0-234 GCF_001605985.2 Dendrobium catenatum | reverse complement strand
CACAAAAAAAAAAAAAAACAATCAAAAGCTCCAAAATTCACTCAAAATTCGATCAAATCTTCTAATAATGATTAAGGCTTCGTTTGGGATGGCTTTTTTACTGTTTAAAGTAAATTTTTAGAACAAAAATTTAATTTTTATACTAAAAAGTTGCTTTAAGAAGTCTTAAAAAGCCGTCCCAAACAAAGCCTAAGAATGAAAAAGAAAGCACATTTAAAATCTTGGCTAAAACAT
>NW_021328319.1:0-477 GCF_001605985.2 Dendrobium catenatum | reverse complement strand
ACGAATAGGAACTGGCTTGAAAATTTTTTCTAAGTCTTATTCGTCCAGGATGAAATTAATAATTGTCCGGGACGATTTTTCCTCTGTAAAATTTTTGTCCAGACAAAATTAAATTATCGTACATGACGATTTGCTCTCTGTAAAATTTTTGTCCAGACGAAATTCAATATCGTTCAGGACGATCTGGTCTCTGTAAAATTTTCGTCCAGACGAAATTAAAAATCGTCCAGGACGATCTGTTCTCAGTAAAAATTTCGTCCGGACGAACCAATTTTTGTCCAGACGATACAACCGACTTAGGACGGTTTTTCTGCTGTTTCTAGAACCGACCTTGTAATAACCGTTCGTACCGGACGAACATAGTTCGTACGGGACGATCAGCTTGTACAAAAATATTTCGTACACATATGAAATCAGGTTCATTTCAAGGCTTTTAAGTAAAATCATCCGGGACGATCCACGATCGTACGGGACGAT
>NW_021328318.1:0-816 GCF_001605985.2 Dendrobium catenatum | reverse complement strand
TACAGGGCAAATTATTGCATCAGGTGACCGAACGCAGAGATGCGTTCGGGCTCTCTCTGTCTATAGTAACCTGCACTTTACTGTAGCACTGCTACAGTAAAGCGCAGGTTACTGTAGATAAAGAGAGCCCGAACGCATCTCTCTGTCAGGTGACCTGATGCAATAATTTGCCAAAATACAGGCAGTCATATAACAATTATATACTATCAAAAAAATGAAAAATTATAAGGCAGTAAAGTTTATTTTTGTTGCGTTCAGGAATATTTATGATGGTAGAAAAATATAAAGTTTAGCATCCTAGTTTTGTCCTAGCTTTATACAATGATCCGATCGACACGTAAACACATGAAAGATAGGGGTGTAGGATTAATAAGAGACACAAATATTTTTTTTGGTGAAAAACCCCTAAAAAGGAGGGTAAACTATAGGACCTAGCCCATTTTAAATGAATCCATAGTATTTGCCATTGATTATAAATTAGGTCTTTCCTTAGTGTGAGGCATTGGCTCAATGTAACAAATGTACATCATATATATTGCATTACATGTTGGGAGTTGGAAGGATCGTAGTTGGGCAAAGATGGTCGGAAGGACTGTGGTAAGGCGACGATGGTCGAGGAAACCATAATCTTGAGATGGGGGTTTGAGAAATGATAGTCGGGTGACAGTGGCCGAAAGGGTCGTTGTCGGGTGATTGTGGTTAGAAAGATCGTAATCGGCTGGTGACAGAGGTCAAAAAGACAGTAGTCAGTGATGATCGTCAGAAGAACCCTAGTCGGCGAGCAGCAGTGGTTGGAAGGATCCTAGTCTAGAGATG
>NW_021328317.1:0-289 GCF_001605985.2 Dendrobium catenatum | reverse complement strand
AGTTGTGAGTATATCCTCCAAATATTAAAGAATAGGAGCTCTCTCTCTAATATAGGGAAGAACAATCCACAACACAAAATCAAAATTATGTGATACATGCAATGACAAGATTTCAAAAGCTTGAATGATATCTAAGAACTTTGGCTATTATGCATAAGATAAATTAATGTAGCAAGATAAGAAAAAGATCTTAAATAAAATGCCATTGGTTAGACTGAGTTTAGACTTTTATTTAGAGAAGAAAATCATACCACTAAACAAAGTCAGAATGAGAGAAAATATCAACAGT
>NW_021328316.1:0-347 GCF_001605985.2 Dendrobium catenatum | reverse complement strand
TGCGGGGGAGAGTGGAGATCGGTCCCAACTGCAACAGTTGCTTTTCCATATAAGCCCTGGAAGCTTTATGTTGTCGCTTGGTGAGATTGACTTCCAAGGTGGAGGGCTCGGGTGTCACACGTGCCGCACTGAAAACAATTTGGTGGTCCGTCACTGGGTGGCTGCTTGGGTTAACAATCCGCTCCGAGATGTTTTCCATGTGCTTGAGCTGCTCCCTAGAGGCTTGAGCTGGCTGGACGGGTTTGGATTGCTGTACGGGAACCGTCGGTTGCTGCACCATAGCCTGTTTCTTTTTGCCATTCCGCTTGCGGGTAACCAGGTTCCAAGCCCCATAGGAGTTGCCATCC
>NW_021328315.1:0-480 GCF_001605985.2 Dendrobium catenatum | reverse complement strand
ATAAAATCAACCTAAATTGACCCGCCAGCAAGTCCTGGCTCTTTCGCCTCGCATATAGAGTATGAAGCCTACTAGAGTGCTAAGTCTGCACACCGCTCTAGCTCCATAGGTCGGCAGTTGGTTGTCGACACGATAGCACAGGCGAATCACGCTAGGTTTGTAGGCAGTAGGTTTGCAGTTGTCATGACTACACAAGCGAATGTGCGTCAGCGCGCTAGGTTCACGGGTCCGGTCCAAGGTCTGCTCTGCCACAAAACTTGTCGTCGGCTGCTCGACACAGGCCCACAGGCGCACTGCCCGCTTGCCTCGCGTCGCAGTTTGACCCCGCACAAGATTACCGCAACGAGTCAGCGAGTCGTGTCTGAGTTGACATTCTTTTCCCGCTTGAAAACTAGATCAAGTTAGGGTATACTAGGATCCGGGTTGAACCAAAATCTGACCTGTTGATCTATTTTTACACCCCAAAATTTATTGTCTGAT
>NW_021328314.1:0-1147 GCF_001605985.2 Dendrobium catenatum | reverse complement strand
AACTCATTCATGTTACAACTGAAAATTAACTTGCAGAAATTTTTACAAAACCTTTAGCTTTTGATATTTTCAGTGCATTAAGAACAAGGCTTGGTGTGATTGATTTAAATGCTTAAATAAAAATGTTCTTGCAACATTGATGTTTGTTTATTAATTAAATGTTTTGTATGTGTTTATGATTTTGTTTGTGTGATTTATCCTTTTAGAGTCTGTGCTTCTTCGTTGGTTTTGGTATTTATTTGTTTTGTTTTGTTTTTGAATTGTAGTTTGTTTTAGTGCAAAATTTTTTTTGGTCATCATCATCCGGGACGAAATATTTTCGTACGAGATGATTTGTGTAGTGTGACAAGCTATCGAATTTTGAACCGTTTGAGTGCTATTTTTTAATGTACTTCGTCTGTACGATCATCACGATCGTCCGGGATGAAATATTTTTCAAACGACGGGACGAATAAATGGAGTATTTGAATGGATAAGGTAGTTTTTAATATGAACTTCGTCTGTACGAATCTTTGGTTCGTCTGGACGAACACTTGTCGGTTCGATGTAGGGGACAGTTTCAACTGTCATTAAAATGATATAAGTTCTGATCGTCCTGGGATGAACACGTGTTCGTCTGTACGATTAGACTGGTCAAAAGTCTATACGAAAGGATGCTTCGTAAGTTGCGTTGATTATGAAAATCCATTTCATTCTGGTCATGTTGGATCGTCTGTACGAAATATTTTCGTACGGGACGATCGAGGATTTCGTACGGGACAAAAAAATTTCGTCTGGTATGAACATGTCGTTTTCAATATAAAGGCGGGCTTTTTAACTCAATAGTCACACACTAAACATCACTTTCAACTCCTTTCTTACTCTAGATCATTTTCAAATGGCCAGTTCAAGTAAGCATGAAAAGGTCTTAGTGAAGAAGCCACATAGGAATTCGTCCGAAAACTTTCCGTCCAAAGCAAATGAGGATTCTTTTCTTAGATTTGCTTATGCCAAAATCACTCCTCAAATTTTAATTCAAGAAGATATTACCTTTAAGGTAATGCATTTATTTGCTTCAACTCAGTTTCACTTTATCCTTACTCTGGTCCACCTCTATAACAAAGAAACCTCCTTCTACTTTCTAGCCAATATGTCCTTCAATTCTGAC
>NW_021328313.1:0-581 GCF_001605985.2 Dendrobium catenatum | reverse complement strand
TGCATTAGCTAGGTTTGGGTTATTAATTTTTAGTATGTAATTTAGACTCAGGTTTTGAGACGAGATCTGGCTATAAGACCTCAACCTATGGGAATTGAATCCCAACATTCTAATAAAATTAACCATTTAAAATTAAATCTCTTTAAATCAAATTCATGCCCAACACTTAGGATAGGTTGAGGTGTTTTTGAAGTAATTCAGAATCTCAAAACACCTCCTACCCTTCTTCCTTTGACTCCAACAATAAGTGTTCATCCTTAATCCAAACCCTTTCGAATTTCCCACCTCATTTTCTTGTAATATAAATCTTTGAATTCCTAAATAAAATTTGTACTGCTATTTTAATCCAATTTTCCTGCAATGTAATTAACTATGAGAGCTTGCGCTTGTGGGAGATTTAGAACCCATATCAAATTTTTAAAAATAAAAATTTCAAAACTTCAATTAACCTTCTTTGGGAAATTCAAAATCAATATCATTTGAATGATCATTATCGTCATTCTGAAATGATCAATAGTGACTGATATCTTTTTTCCTTGGAGATATATATCAATTACTATCATTATTTTAATTATAAAATT
>NW_021328312.1:0-1336 GCF_001605985.2 Dendrobium catenatum | reverse complement strand
TCATAAGGGCTTAACATCCCTAACGAACTTTCAAGTGCCATCTGAGCACTTTCACAGCTGTCCCTCTTCCGGCATCTTGCCGCCCATGTCCAGTGTTCGACTATCCCGCGTCCCGTATCCCGGGTTTGAGTCGTGTCGAGTTGACTCTAATCCGAAAATAGGTCAGTTTTGGGTTGACCCGAATAGTGTTTGGTTAATTCTAGGCTCGACCCAAATCTGACCCGTGACCTGAAATTGACACCCTTATATTGAAGGCAAATCAGGATGCACCACATTACCCGATACATAATGGTACACTATAAAAAATTGACATAATACATTTTGATGACCTCAAAGAATAATTTCTACTAAAACAGACAAGTTATAAATTAGAGGCAGAGTAAAATTTTTTTATTAAATTAATTTCTCCATATATCATTTTGCTTTGGTACAATCATCATTCACCCGACAATATTTTAAATAAAATTATAAATAATATATATTAAAATATTAGTTGTTCCAATAAAAAAAAAACATAGACATATCACTATCAATTTTATTATTCATTAAAAACTTCATATTCTTACAATAAAACTATGTTAGGAGATATGTTAAGGACTTTCACTCAATAAAAATATTAACGTGGCAAAACAAAATTTATATGAAAAGCCCTCACTGTCTAAATCATTTTATCTTCTTGTTTCTTCTCTTTGCTTGGCCTTATTGACTCTTTTTAGTAATTGTCTTTTGTAGCACAAGGCCACGACTTATTTTAGTGGACAATAAAAAAGTCTATGACTAAGTAATTTATTATTCTAAATTTTAATTAATTCCCAATTAGCATTATGGACCTCCGAAAGGACACCGCCAACTGCAGAGTGCATAGGGGTATACGACCGCACCCATCCTGAAGGATATAGATGATCCCAGGCCTCCGTGCTCCTCGTAAACAGGCTAATGGAAGGGCAGATTGGATTGTACATACGACTAACCATTGAGGATAACAGCTCTCGCCAACACACCCCAATGGGTAGTAATATATACGACCTGATCTGTGTCACGGGTTTCCCCCACCCGATACGTCAGCTCGAGTAGGGTTTATTTGATGGTGGAGTTCTGTTAACCACGGGCACAAGCCCCCGTGATTAATTACATCTCGAGCCTAAGGCCCGAGAGAACTCTCAATTAAGGATCCAATATTATTCTTCCCGAACAAGGGGATTCACTACGGGAAAACACGCGATTATCGTCGAATTTTCTGGCGGAAAATTGTGGCCGGTAATAAATGGTGCAGGCACTGGCGGAATTGTTCGACGAAAATTTTGCGTCAACATTTCCGGCTCAAAATACGCCGTAA
>NW_021328311.1:0-276 GCF_001605985.2 Dendrobium catenatum | reverse complement strand
TGCTACAGGAGTTTCATGGGAGCGCCATAGGAGGGCATTCAGGAGTGCAGAAAACGTATAGCAGGATTGCTGCTGAATTGTACTGGAAAGGGATGAGGAAAGACGTAGAGGAGATGGTGGCTAAGTGTGATACCTGCCAGCGGAGCAAGTACATGACGATGGCACCAGGGGGATTACTACAACCCCTGGCCCTACCAGAGAAGGTTTGGGAGGAGATTACTATGGATTTCATTGATGGGCTTCCAAAATCAGAAGGGTACACGGTCATATTTGTAG
>NW_021328310.1:0-347 GCF_001605985.2 Dendrobium catenatum | reverse complement strand
AAAAAATAAAAATATAATGTGAGGAAAAGAAAAAATAAAACATAATGTATAATAAAATAAAGTAGAAATAAGACATGTTACTCATCAAATGAACCTTGATGAGGTGGTCATGGTGGTGACTAAAATTTGTAATATTAGGAAGAGAAGTAATCTTAAAATCAATCTTCGTAGACCTCATTAAATTATTGAATCTTCTCCTAACATGTTATGGGACTCATAAATGTTTGTGTCTAATCTCAGTGAATTGCTTAATCTATAAGTCAGGAGGTGGTTGCTGAAAGACATATACAAGTGATATATAGGATGGTGCCTCAAGGGCTGGTGCTCCCCTTTCCTTATCAAAATCA
>NW_021328309.1:0-238 GCF_001605985.2 Dendrobium catenatum | reverse complement strand
CCAAAACCCAACAGCTTTTTCCTACACCCTACTCCCCGTTTTGTCATCACAAAAAGCGGGTCCAGAAACAAAAGAAAAATATCACAAAAGACTAACAAGCAAACTACAAAAAGATAGGAAACAAAACAACACAAAGTACAGACTAAAACAACGAGGGATCCAGATCATCAGATGGAGGTGGTGAAGGTGGCTGCTGAAAGTAGGTGGCAAGTGTGGTGAACTGAGCATTGAACCAGGA
>NW_021328308.1:0-410 GCF_001605985.2 Dendrobium catenatum | reverse complement strand
GCTTCCATCTTCTTCCATGTAATCCCCATGATTTTTTGTGTGAAGACCTAGACACATATTTGCATAATCAAGTTTATACTTTCCAAGATGAACCTACAATTGTTTTCATTGATTCATTAAACTTTCATGGCCATTCTTTCTCTCTATTTTTGGCATTGGCTTATCTCAACATGGATGTCATTTACAAATTTATGTCAGATTTTAGAATTTTTGTCGACTCAAATTACCCCAGCCTCTTTTCTCGTCATACCTACTATTTCAGTGGCTTTTGAAGCAAATGTTGAAGTGTTTCTGCCATTTTGATGCTTAGAGGGACCACCTTCTCCTAGATTACATTTATATTTCTCCAATCAATCAACTCTATACTATTTGGGATTTATTTTTGATAAACTTTTGCAAGTTAAGCTGCT
>NW_021328307.1:0-242 GCF_001605985.2 Dendrobium catenatum | reverse complement strand
AGGAAGGAATGAGCTCTAGGGCCTTTAGTAGACAGCCAAATATATTGGGCGATGTCTGCCTTAGTGATTTATATGCGTTGTCGGCAGGAAAAAGAGTTGAAGGTTAGGGTTTTGAAAGTGAAGGTTAGGTTGGCCATGAATTCAAATAAGAGTTTAAAATTGAATGGGAAGGCCAAGGTAAGAGGAATTGGAGAGTGGTGGATCATATGTGATGAGGTTCATTACCTCAAAATTTAAGGCTG
>NW_021328306.1:0-335 GCF_001605985.2 Dendrobium catenatum | reverse complement strand
GAGATTGAATACAATTTAAATCTAGCATATAAACATTATTTAACCCTTTTCCATTTAAAACATCTTTCCTATTTAGGCTTAATATGCAGCTAGTAGGAAAAACTTTTACTCTATAACCCTTATCACATAGCTGACTTATACTTAACAAATTATGCTTTAGGCCTTCAACCAATAACACATTAGCTATAAAAAAGTTTTTCAAATTTCCAATCATACCTGATCCAACCACCTTCTTTGTGGTATTATCTCCAAGTGTAACATTGCCTCCACTCCTAGCTTCCAGTGTTATGAATTGAGCGGTATCTCCAGTCATATGCTTTGAACATCCGCTGTCC
>NW_021328305.1:0-230 GCF_001605985.2 Dendrobium catenatum | reverse complement strand
AGAGAGAATTGAGCCAATGAAGTGGAAAGGTGTGGAACGGCTGGACTAAAGGAGAAGGCAGAGGCAAATCAATTAAAGTGGGGCCCAGCTGCTAATGTAACAGATTTTCTTCTAAAATCTGGAATTAAACAGGAAATAAAATAATTAAGAAGATTAATAAGGGGGAGAGAGAAAGGGTGGCCGGCCATAAAGAAAAAAAAAAAGGGGTTTAGGAAATAAACAAGTGGGGA
>NW_021328304.1:0-210 GCF_001605985.2 Dendrobium catenatum | reverse complement strand
AAGGAGAGCGTAGGATATCGATGCTCCCGTCGGCGTGTAAAACTAACCCCCACTCAAGCTCCGGATCCGCCATTCAACATTGAAGCAAGGCGGGAAGAAAACAAGGGAGGGAGTTCGGCCAAGAGCTAGGGAGGAGTAAGGAGAAAATTTGAAATTTAAATTTCAGATTTTTTTAGGCTTGAAAGGAGAAGTTATTTTATCATTAAATTC
>NW_021328303.1:0-1113 GCF_001605985.2 Dendrobium catenatum | reverse complement strand
TATGTTTTCTTGTTGTTTCTCTTCATAAATTAATGGTGTTATAGAGCTTTTTATTATTATTTAGTTAGAGTAGAACTAAGGTAATGGCAGTCATTTATGGAGATATTATTCTGTGCGAAGGCCGGATGCGGCTCTACATTCGGAGGCCAATCATAATACGTCATGTCAGCGGTACCGAGTAGTGCTGAGCCGCGGTGTCGAGCAAATGGGTAGCGTGGTACATTTTGGTTGGTCTCAACAGCGTTCGACGTCTGCGCAGAATAATTAATCCTATTTATGAGCATTTTTTACAATGGAAGAAAAATACCCAAATTGAATACTTAGAAGTCCTTTCAAAGCTCTGCTACAAAGTTAATACACAAAAATAGGAAAAAAAAAATAAAAATAACTCTTAGATATTTGGAAGAACGGAACTTAGATTTTGTTTGGGATAACCTTTGGCTATTATTTATTTGTTGCTTTTAAATAATATTTATGTTATAATTTTTTTTTAAAAAGCAGTAAAAAAATTGCCCGTAATAAAAGTTTAGAAGGATTAAAACTCTCAAATAATATAAAAAAAATTAATAGCATCTTTCACACCAATTACCAAACAGGCTATCCAAGAGATGCAAGTATATAATTGACTGGGCCAAAATATTTAATTAGACTCATTTTAATTTCATTAATCTAATAATAATGTATGTAAAACTCAAATAATAAATATAATAAAATACAGCTACAATATAATTCTTCTTCTTTTGAATGGCCTCCCATTTCAATCCATTGAAGAAAAAATAAGGGGCTTGCTATTTTAAAATACTTGATAATTGAGCTCGTATATTTGGAGATTAAATTTTATAAATTACTAATTATGTTTTAAATAATTTTTTAATTTAAAGTCATTTTAAAAGCATTTATATTTTATTTAAATTTTGATATTAAATTAAATATATTTGATATTTTAAAGTATATTATTTTCATTTGTATTGCATATCTAATAATTTAATTTATGCAATAATTGTGCCAATCATTGTGACAATCACTTGTGAGCAGCCATAGAAGAGTCAATAAGTCTATTAAAAAAAATCAATAATTTGAAAAATAGAAAAAGTTGTTTAAAAATATTATACG
>NW_021328302.1:0-224 GCF_001605985.2 Dendrobium catenatum | reverse complement strand
ATTATATTTTATATTATACATATTTAAAATAATAATAATAATAATAACAACAACAACAATAATGATCTCAATCTCTCCTCGACAAGCATGAAATGCTATTTGATTCAAGTGCGAACAGACCCGTTTGAAAGATCTCGACGATCCGGGCACACTCTAGCAATCCGTTTCGCAAGACAAGATCATGAACAAAAGATATTAAATACGAAACGAACATGCACGATAAA
>NW_021328301.1:0-250 GCF_001605985.2 Dendrobium catenatum | reverse complement strand
TTTTTATTTTCTCTCTTTCGTTTTATCTTCTATCTTTCGTTTTTATCTTATCTTTGTTTTTGTTTTGTTTCTTTTACTGCTCCCCGCAGTCGTATTCATCTTGTCATCTTTCCTCCTCCCCATCTCCGTTTGGCCGCCGGATTTTCACCTCCACCCGAAATCCCCCAATACCCGAACCCATGCCGCCGGCTCCACCCCATTAGCCACCGGCCAAACCTTCCTCTCCACCCCCTTTTGGATTTCCTAATTT
>NW_021328300.1:0-414 GCF_001605985.2 Dendrobium catenatum | reverse complement strand
TTGATTATTGATTATTGACATTGATATGGATATGGACGGCATAAATTCATTGATACTATTGATTCTCCATTGATTTGACTTGCTACTATTGATTTATCGTATTGATTTGATCGACTTGATAGTATAAACTGGATTTGATTTGATTGGATTTATCGTATTGCTTTTCCAATTGATTTTATCGACTTGATTGATTCATAGATACCGGCACCGATATTAATATGGATTCTGCGTATTGATTCATAGATATTGACATGATAGATCAATAGCATGTCAGGGGGATTATGTACTATAGATATTGATTCATTTATTGATCATCGATCACTAGTATTGATTCATGCAATTGATACACTGATACATTGATTCGTCGTACCGATTAGCAATTGATTGATTGAATGGATTATTGCCGTATGGATT
>NW_021328299.1:0-476 GCF_001605985.2 Dendrobium catenatum | reverse complement strand
TAAAGAATTTTAAATTTAAAGTAGTTTAATGCATGCTAGTGTTTTTAAAGCCATGGGACCTCAACGTAATTCAATCTGAAGAATATTAGTGAAAAATACCAAAAACGTTCCTTCAAGGTTGATTTTCTTTCTCTTCACATTCCAAAATGAGTTCTAAATCTAAATTGTAGGCCTTAAGCTTTAAAAGTATCTTTTGATTCAACCTTAACTAAGGCCTATGATGTTAATACACACATGGCATGGGAGTATTGGGTTTAGTCCCACATCAAAGTTATGACATTGCATTGGTGTATTAATATCAAATGCCTTTTTACTATAGGGTAAGCTTTTGGGTTACTGTTTGAGTATTAAGCCCAATTTTGGTCCCTCTTTAGTCAACATTTCTTTCATGACAACTCTGGGTGGTTGAGTGAGCTCTTAGCGAGTTCTACTCAATGATACAACAACAACAACAACAACAACATCAAGCCTTTATT
>NW_021328298.1:0-1256 GCF_001605985.2 Dendrobium catenatum | reverse complement strand
GTGAGCTTGTCCAGCATGTCTTCTAGGCGTGGCACCGAAAATCTATACTTCATGGTGATCTTGTTAATTTCCCGGCTATTGACGCACATGCGCCAACTCCCATCTTTCTTCGGCACCAGCAACGCAGGAACAGCGCAGGGCCTCAAGCTTGGTTGGATCAATTTTTTCTGCAGCATCTCATCTACAATGCCTTGTAGTATTCCATGTTCTTGTGGACTCATTCTTTAGTGTGGCAAGTTAGGAAGTGTGGATCCCGGTTGTAGTTCAATTTGGTGTTGCAAGTTGCGAAGAGGGGGCAAACAGTTTGGCAGCTCCTCTGGCCACACATCTTCATATCGATGCAATAAATTCTGTATCTCAACAGGAAGCTGTCGGAATTTTCCATATGAACTAGAAGCGTATATAATTAATGCCAGCATGTTGGTCCCTTCATTCCAAGACTCAATGATGCTCGGTCCGGACACCATATACATTGCTGCCTGACCCAACAGCTTCTGGGCATTATCAATGGGAGCATGAGGTAATAGCCGTATCTTACGATTCTTCCACTCGAAGGCGTAGGTATTCAGGCGTCCATCATAAATAGCTCCGGCATCAAATTGCCATGGTCGTCCTAGAATAATGTGGCATACATCCATCTCTAGAACGTCACACAACACCTCACACATGTAATTTTTTCCAATAGTGAATGTTACTATGCACATCTCTGATACGAGAATTTCCACACCTTTCTTCACCCAAATAATTTTGTAAGCTTGTGGGTTCTTGGTCATTTTTAGATGAAGCTTTTGCATTGCAGAACCAGCGATGATGTTCTCCGTGCAGCCACTGTTGATTAGCATATCGCATACCTTCCCATTAATAGTGCAGCGTGTCCGGAAAATGGAGTGACGCTGAGTGTTATTGGTTTGCCATGGAGCCAACACTAACTTCTCCAGAATACACATTAATTGATCTCTGTCATCCGCCTGAAGGTCTTCAAAGTCTTGTTCATTCACTGCCTCGCCGACATGCTGCTCCTCTTCTTGTTTGCCCTCTACCAAGTGCAATTGCTATAGATTTGGAAAGTCATTCGACTTATGCCCCGGTTAGAAGCATCAATAGCATTTGAACGTTGTAGGTTTGGAATATGGATTAGCATCCTTCGCTGGAAGTTTTGGGCGCGGAGGGGTTGCAGGTTTCAGTTCAGAGCTGAGAATCCCTGCTCCTCCAAATTGAGATGCTACCGGTTTACTGCTGCTTCCCATGACTGGTCT
>NW_021328297.1:0-1392 GCF_001605985.2 Dendrobium catenatum | reverse complement strand
AGTCTAATGAAGAAATTATAATAATGCTGATGAACATCTTGAAGGGTCATAAAGATATAGAATGCATTCCATCCTTGCTTATAAATAGCCTTGATAAACCACCTTAAGTCACATAAAAATAAAAAATTACAAGCCCAGCAAACTTGAATACCTCAACCCACACAGCCAAGTCATGACAAAGTTCATACCCAAATAACCAACTAGAGTCGCGCTGAACCCACAAAACAAAATAATAAAGCAAAAAAAAAAATTCATTAAGATAAGAACTCTTGAGATCCATTAGAAAGCTACCAAAACACCATATAGAAGGGATAAGACAGTTTCTCACCACATGAAGATCAATGTAAACCCAAAAATGAAAGCTCCCTAATAAGAAGATGGTAGCTAAAATGGGAATGATATCATAAAAGCTTACGAACATAACACCAAAAAAATGCCATGTCCACCACCCAAAATAAGTGTGCCACTCAAATTTATACCAGAAGAATGTAGGGAACAACCAAAAGATCATCCAAAGAAGAGAAGAAACTAAACTAGCATCTACAACCCAATATGAATGATAAAAAGGTTGCTGAATTGACCTCCAGTTGTTAAAAAGAAAATAAACCAAAAATTTGGAGGTAAAAAAATAAAAAACACCATAAATAATCCAAATACTGTAACCCATCACTCTAAAGCCAAAATTAGGCACACAGCCAATTCGACCACGCATGCAGCACATCAAATAATACATAGTGATACTATTCCAATCAAAAGAAAGGCTTGGGAAAAAAAATAGTAGGAAAATCATCACTAAAGGATAACATCTGCTGCTCAAAACTAATCCAGTAAAAAAAATACCCGCTAGAATAGGGAATAAAATGAGAAGCCATACAGCCAGCCAACATACAATTAAAAGGGATGGTAGCATAATAATGCAAAACCTAAGATTTAGCAAAGCTGAAACTCTCTAAGTGATTATAAAGACTAAATAACATCTTAGAGATAAAAGAGAAATATTGAACAAAAATAAGAGACCAGAATTTATCCAATAGCATTTGGAGCCCTGCTCCTATTAAGTACCCTGTCTACCCATATAACCCTACAAGAAGAGGTGGATCAGATAAGCAACAAAATGGCCCAAGGTTCAGATCTACTAGATTGCAATCATTGTCATACATTATGAATAACTCAATTAGAAGGGCCAAAGGCAAAAACATCCTCTTAAAATAGACATAACTCTTAAGGAAAACAAAATCAAAATAAACCACCCATAACAAATCAGCAACTTCTAACATAAGCAAGACACATACGGTTTAGTCAAGTTAAACCCACAAATTTGCCAGGAATAGAAGTTCCCACATAATCCACAAAATCCAATATGTTGCAACCCTTGTTGGTTATTTGGGTTAC
>NW_021328296.1:0-319 GCF_001605985.2 Dendrobium catenatum | reverse complement strand
ACGGTTCTCTGCCGCACCGGGTATTGGTGGAAAGAGTTTTTGTAAAGGCTTATCCTCCATACTGTGGGTACAAAAGGAGAGTCACTAGTGGTATTTGTGCAATACTCGGAGGGTGCCTCCGGGGAGTGGATGTAAGTCTGATTTTGACCGAACCACTATAAATCTCGTGTCTTTTATTTTTCCGCTGTTTTTGTTTTTATCGTTTATAACTTGTGGTTGAAAAACGTTTTTATAGAAAAACTCATTAAAGTTTATTTTTGATTTAAAATATTAAAAGAGGGTTAAATTTTTTAATTACCAATTCACCCCCCCCCCCCCC
>NW_021328295.1:0-255 GCF_001605985.2 Dendrobium catenatum | reverse complement strand
GTTTATATAAACCCATTATATATATATATATATAATATGACATGACTAGAAGGAAGGGAATAATATTCTTAGGATATATGAAATTATGCTCAAAGTTAAATGCACTCATGCTTATAAGCTAAAATGAATTACAGCTGGGGGGGGGGATCCCTAGGCTCGTTCGGCTCTTGTTAGGCCGGCTGACTGGGTTGGTCCGGGCCGTCTATCACTCTTTTGACGTCTTCTCTATCACATTGAGAAAACATTGAACCTTTT
>NW_021328294.1:0-1151 GCF_001605985.2 Dendrobium catenatum | reverse complement strand
ATTAAAGATCATCTAAACTTCAATTTTAGCAAAATTAAAGTCGAAATGAACCTCTGAAAAATACGAATCCAACGACACCTAATTTGACTAAATCCAAACCCAAATGAGTCTAAATCAAAGACCCAAAGCATATTTGGAAGGTTCAAACCATAACTTTGATTACCAAAAGTTTCCAAATATGACATGCTTATAGTCAAATCGAGTGTCTTAACAAAAAGAATCCAACGAGCCCAAGTTCACTAAATTTTGATATCATTAAGATATTCAAATACTCGATAAATGGTCTATGATCAAAGTGATCAATATAAGTTGACAATTCAAATAGTCCCAACATGCTAATTTTCTTCTCCTTAATGGATATGCCACTCTAAGAAAACTATAAATAGACCCCTAATTCTTTATTGAGGGGAAATGAAGAAAAGGGGCCCAAGAAAGAAGAGAAGGAAGAGATTTCTTTGGCCACTAAATTCCTCCTCGACCACCTCCTGGTCACCGTCCAACACCGTACTTCAGCCCATCATCAGACTTTTACCCGATGCCAGACTTACATCCATCGCTAGATTTATATCCGTTTTTAGCCCATCATTAAACTTCTACCCGATGCCAGACTTACACCCATCGCTAGATTTCTATCCGTCTTTAGACCTAATGAAGGGACTTATTTGTAATCTACTATAAATAATAGTAGATTCACTCAAATTAGCCAAGGTCCCGTGGTTTATCCCTTTTCAGGGTTTTTCATGTAAAAATATCGGTGTTTCTTACAAATACTACCCCTTCTATTTCATCTGTTTGTGTACTGGATCTTCGTACAATGCTCAGACATTAAACTTTATATTTCTCTACCACTGTGAATATTCCAGGACGCAACAAATATAATTAAAATAAATGAAATAAAAGGTTATGATTTAATTTAACTAATAAAAATAAAATGCTAGGATTTGATATCGAAGAAAATTCAAGTAGCTTTTATAATATTAGTATAGATAATCATACATTTAAATGTTAGGATTTGATATTCATCATAAATTTAAGTGCTAAAACTCAATAAGAGAAGAATTAAAAATATATTTATAATAGTATCTATATGATGAATATTATTTAATGAGTTATATTATTAATTACTAGATTATGTATTTACTAAGAAATAA
>NW_021328293.1:0-644 GCF_001605985.2 Dendrobium catenatum | reverse complement strand
CCCTTCCTGGACCCAGACAACGGAATCACAAAGGATTTCAGCCCCTTATAACTCCCTTCCCAGACCCAGACAACGGAATCACAAAGGATTCCGGCCGTAATATATGTAACAATTTGTATTTTTGGATGGGGAATAGACAATCATTTTTATAGTCATTAGTATTCCACTTTATTTGTATTGAGTAATGACTCTATGGTGTATTAAATTGAAAGTTTTATTTTAGTATATTTCCAACAAGATCTTGGGGTTAGCCTTGACACAAATCAGACACAATATGACCTATGTGATATCGAGTCGGATTATGACATTTTCTTACATGCAAATACCACATTTATCTCATATTAGTCATGCTATTTTTCTATACAATATAGTTTATATCATGTATGAAATACAATAATGCATGAAAATCTATTAAATCAAAATACTTTGCATTTACTTCAGAAAATCATATCTTTCAATATAACGAATGAAATCCAATGATATTACAGTCAAAATGTAGTGAAGATCATATCTATAACATATTAAAAAGTTACACGGTGAAAGCTTGATAAACCAGGAAAAAAAATATTTTAAATCAAAATCATCGAAAAGAGGAGAAAGAATATAATCACTTACTTCAAATAGAATAAAATTTGTAATAGGAG
>NW_021328292.1:0-254 GCF_001605985.2 Dendrobium catenatum | reverse complement strand
ATTAATTAATAACAAATAAAAAAAATTAAGAAAGAATAATTTAAACGGGTCATTTCGGATCAAAATTGGGTTGATAAGTGAACCCGAACTCTACCTGTTTAATAAGGAGTCGAAATTCCGGACTCAAACCCAACCCGTTTATTAAATAGGTCAACCATAATCCAAATTTCACAAGTCAGGTTCATGAGTCAAATCATTTTTTGACACCCCTAGTAATCCTCCTTAACATAAAATTAAAATACATGCAATAATTC
>NW_021328291.1:0-329 GCF_001605985.2 Dendrobium catenatum | reverse complement strand
ATGAATTTGTTGTAAAACATATGATGCATGGTCCATGTGGAAATTTAAACAAAAAAAATGCTTGCATGAGAAATGGATTATGTAAGAATAAATATCCTAGATCTTTCTCAAACCAAACTATTATTGGAGATGACTCGTATCCAATTTATCGAAGAAGACAAGATGGTCATCAAGTAAAAGTTAGAAATTGCCTCTTAGATAATCATTGGGTTGTTCCTTACAATCCGTATCTATTATCTAGATATAATTGTCACATAAATGTTGAGATTTGTTCAGGTATCAAAGCAGTGAAGTATATTTATAAGTATATTTATAAGGGACATGATAAA
>NW_021328290.1:0-259 GCF_001605985.2 Dendrobium catenatum | reverse complement strand
CAAAAGGCCAACACAAAAAATGCTAGCTAAAATGAACAAACTCAGCTAGATGCTTGCAGGAAATGCAAAAACAGTAATGAAAACAGTGAAAAAAAAATTCTATCTACGTAATGATATGCATGCAAGTTTAGAACTACAACGAGAAGCTAGACCCTAGGATGTTCTCTAACATGTCAAGCATGGTGACCATGCTCTGATACCAAGATGATGTAGAACGAACACGCGAAGGAGCTTCTTAAGAGAATTAAAAGTGAGTTGG
>NW_021328289.1:0-299 GCF_001605985.2 Dendrobium catenatum | reverse complement strand
TAACAAATGCATACCGCAATGCTCTCTTCCTAATTTGTGTGGCAAGAGATTTATCTATTGGGAGTTTGCTTTCTTTGAAATACTTGATGAAGGGTTGCCTCCAATCATTTTGTACTTCAACATCTAAGCAATGCAGCCATGATTCTGAAGCTTGACTAGCTTTACGTCTCTTGGCTACATGATATCCTTCTAGATAATTTTCCATGATAATCTGGTGAAGAGGTTGAGGGTCACTCGGAATCGTATCTCGTTTGCTTGAATTTGATACTTCTTCTGCTCGCGGGAATTGCAACAGGGCG
>NW_021328288.1:0-294 GCF_001605985.2 Dendrobium catenatum | reverse complement strand
TCTACAGGCAATATTGCTAGCATTGGAGGTTTTAATGATGTATTTGGGGGACATACACATTAAGCAACCATTTATTGTCCTTGTGAGTACATTACATTTAACTTTGTAGGAGCTATTGTAAGAGTTCGTTGCATTTGTTTGACACTGAACTGTCACTTCTTGTCATTATGTCGCCTGATAGTTCTTGCATCTATAATTTCATATTTGACTTGATTTGAATTTAGTTTCAACTTTGATTTATTTCATTTGAACTTGGACTTTAGGAGTCATTTGAATTTTGTTCAAGTTCAAGTC
>NW_021328287.1:0-1146 GCF_001605985.2 Dendrobium catenatum | reverse complement strand
CCACCATCATCGAACCGCCACTTGACCGCCATCACCCAACCAGCATCATTTAATTATTGCAACCTGACCACAATTGTCCCACCATTGCCAACGATGGATCATCACCTTCATACCTTCATCATTGGATCACCATAGGTAGATCGCCGTCACTCAAAACCATCCTCAGACCACCAACACTACCACCACAACCAATCTGCCATATTGTGATCATTCAAACACAATAGTCCTAACAACTTTCACTATATATCGTCTCAACGATATTTTCTATCACCTCCATATTATACTCTTATAATATTATTATCTCTAAATTAAAATGTGGCCAAACATTTGTAATCAGCACTTACATAGTAAAATCATTTCAACTGAGTATTACTTATCATTTTTCCCCTTTCCAAAACTTTCATGTAAAAACTTTTGTGTTATTTGTCCTCTTTTTTTTTTTATTTGATTATGTTGGATTGAAATTAATATATGCGTTGTATCTGAATGTTTTATAAGCATATATTATGTTCTAAATATTACTCTCTTCCCCTATCATAACTTTCTTTGCTGCCTATTTCGGTGGATTCCATTATACAAACTATTATCCTTTGTAAGTTGATTTCAACCGTTTGGTTATGTGAATCTCGAAATTCGAAACTTGACTCAAACCCGTTTTATTTTTCTAATTGACTCAAAATTATGAAAAATTAAATTTAAGCACTTTCAAATTTTGTCACGGTAGATCTCAAATAGTAAGGATTCATTTGAGACAACTTTCTTGTTGATTTGTTTTTCAAATAGTACTCATGATTTGATTATTGCGTTCTTTCTATTTTCTCTCCACTTTCTAAAATTTTAAGAAGTAAAAAATTATTTTTTTGCGACCATTATAGCTAAATTACTTCCCCACAGGCAGATCACCTAGATCTTTGGTTATGTGCTTTGGCTATTAACTAGGAGGTCGTGGGTTCGAAGCTTGTGCATGTGATGTGTGTTTGTTTGTCTTATTTGGCTTAAATGTCCCCAAAAAAGAGAAAAATTTTCTTCACATCAACTTCATAATCAACTTTATAAAAAGTTGAAGGGTATGTTTGGGATGGCTAAACCTTCTTATAGAAGTGATTGTAAAAAATTTATTTGAAAAGTAACTTTTTTTAAAGTTAG
>NW_021328286.1:0-303 GCF_001605985.2 Dendrobium catenatum | reverse complement strand
TCTGCCTGCTTTAGGAGGAAGCAAAAGGAGTTGGGTTTTCTTCCTTACCGGGGGTGGCAAAAAGGGGTTTTTTATAAGGGCTTCTCCGCCTTGATGTGGGAGTAAAAGGAGAGTCACTTTGGTAGTGCAATACTCGGAGGGCGCCTTCGGGGAGTGGACGTAGGTCGAGTTGACTGAAGCACTATAAACCCTTGTGTTCTTTTTACTACTTCCGCACTTATTTTCTGTGGTGATTTTGGTTTGAGATTTGTTTTTCTTTGAATGTAAGAAGATTTTTTAAAATTCCAATTCAGCCCCCCCCCC
>NW_021328285.1:0-249 GCF_001605985.2 Dendrobium catenatum | reverse complement strand
CAAAAATTTTACAGAGAACCAATCGTCCTGGATGATTATAAAATTCGTCCTGGATGAATAGGACTTAGAAAAATTTTTAAGCAAGTTCCTATTCATTCCATATACTCATTAAGAGATAACTGTCTGATCATCCCGTACGAACGTATATCGTCCAGTACGATCAGTATAAATATTTTATGATCTCCTTATGTGTGTGTGTATGTTTTTATTCTCTCAATTACAATCACTCCCTTTTAATTTAATTTCAAA
>NW_021328284.1:0-248 GCF_001605985.2 Dendrobium catenatum | reverse complement strand
CGCCCGCTAGTAGTGGAGTACGCCCTCTGTGGCACCATCCTAGCATTTCACTTGGGGATTAGTGGTGCAGTACGCCCTTCGTGGCACCATCCTAATTCACACCTGCTAGTGGTGGAGTACGCCCTCTGTGGCACTACCCTGGCATTTGACTTGAGGATTAATAGTGGAGTACGCCCTTCGTGGCACCATCTTAATTCACACTCTCTAGTGATGGAGTACGCCCTTCGTGGCACCATCCTAGTTTGCCA
>NW_021328283.1:0-251 GCF_001605985.2 Dendrobium catenatum | reverse complement strand
CTGTCCCTGTCCCTTCGGTTCAGCCTGCTGGCCTTGATTGGATGATGATGACGCTCCCTTTGCAGGCCCCTTGGACAGTCTTCGGGCAACCAGGGTTATTCGA
This sequence comes from Dendrobium catenatum, assembly GCF_001605985.2. Classification (NCBI taxonomy): domain Eukaryota; kingdom Viridiplantae; phylum Streptophyta; class Magnoliopsida; order Asparagales; family Orchidaceae; genus Dendrobium; species Dendrobium catenatum. Next base: position 148 of record NW_021328283.1, on the reverse strand, counting down.
CTTTTATCACTATTCTGAGTCCAGTCTTTTATGGCTTGGGAGCTGGTTCTCTTAGTTACACATTTGCTAGTTCCTTTACAGTTTTTAATTTTGTTTTGAGCAGCTTGTATCTGTTGTTAGTCTTTGAGTTCTTTACTTAGTTCAGGCC
>NW_021328282.1:0-226 GCF_001605985.2 Dendrobium catenatum | reverse complement strand
TCCATTTAAAAGTGGCAGCAACTATGAGAAAAACACGAATGGTAGGAAGTTTAGCTACAGGACTAAACGTTTGAGAGTAATCCAAACCGTATTGTTGATTGCAGCCTAGAGCAACCAAGCGAGCTTTATGCCTTGCAATAGAGCCATCGGAATGATATTTAGTGCGAAAAATCCATTTACATCCCAAGCCATTTTGATCGGGATGCGGTGGAACCAATGTCCATGT
>NW_021328281.1:0-222 GCF_001605985.2 Dendrobium catenatum | reverse complement strand
TTTTAAAGATGTTTTATCGGGGGATCCTATGCAAGGTAAGAACGCGCCCAAATTTACTCAGTCTGTGATTAATGGTGCTCCTGCTGTTCTCATCTCTGATGAGGACATTCTTAAACTGGCGTCTCCTTTTAAATTTACTTTAGTGGGGAAGTTTAATCTTCGTAGACCAAATCTTGATAACATCTGTTCTTTTTTCGCTAATCTCAAACTTTCTGGGTTTTA
>NW_021328280.1:0-2186 GCF_001605985.2 Dendrobium catenatum | reverse complement strand
AACCCAAAGTAGCCAAAAACACTTGGACCCGAGCCATATTTTAACCCAGACCAAATTGGACCCAATTGCCACTTGCATTGGGTCCACTAGACCCAGACCCACTTCCCACCTCAAGCCTAGGGTCTGATCTGACCTGGATTGGGCTCAATTCGACTCGAACCGAGCAAGTTTGGGTCCAATCCAGCCACCAGTTCAATCCAAACCTTCCCAGGCCAAATTAGCTCCACCCTTGGCTCCAGCACGTCCCCATCGGCCTCCCCCGGTCAACTCGACCCAGACCATGGCCGGCGACGATCGGAGCCAATGGAAATTGAGCTCCAGTGGTCCCCCCCAGACAATTCCTGGATCAAGGCTGCTGTCCACCGATTTGATCCCCACGATCTCCACTGGACATCGCCATCGTCCACCTGGCAGCAATCCGAGCCCTCTCCAGCTCAATCTCGGCCGTCCAAGCTCCCGAAAGGTGGCCGAATACCCTCAAGCTCGCCAGACCTGCAGAAGCATTAGCATTCACTCTCGATCGATTCCCAGAGCTCCTTCGAACTCCCAGACGCTTCCTCCGAGCTCCCAGATCGATCCTTCCTTCCGTTCGAGCAAGCACCCGTGAAAGCTTTCGGCGTCCCGCTCGAAGTTGCACCTCCAGCCGTCCTCTGGTCCCGACCTCTGAAGGAGAACTGTTCTCCATCATCCCCTGAAGCTTCCTGATAGAGAAGCTCATTCGTTGAGGCCTTCTCTGCGGTAATCCCTCCATCTCGAGCTCCCTAGCTAGGTAGTCCGGTCAAGTATAAAGGAAACCTTCACCCTAATGGATCTCCATCGTTGGATTGAAGGTTTCCACCATCCTGATCCTCCCTGTGAAATTACATCGGAGTTGGCCGGCGGGATCGCTCGGATCAAGCCGGAGAAGCTCTGCGGTCTCGGATACGCGCGGGAGGTTGAAGATGAAATCTCAGCCGTTGATCTCGATCAACGGCTCGGATTAGATCCCGCAGTATCGGAGCGCCTTTAATCTCAACCGTCTGATCCACCATCCGATGACTGTGGTTAACCCGGCCGTTAACCGTTAGCGCCAATCATTGCTTGGCCAATCAGTGCGTGGCACGTGTAAAGGCCTGCTGACTGTGTAATTACCGGATTAATAAATCCAGAAATTCAAGGGAACTTCAAAAATTCATAACTCCCTGCACACTTGTCCAAATTAAGTGTTCTTAGGCTCATTGGAATGGTCTCAGGGAGCTCTACAAAAGCCCTATGGTTCTAGACCCTGGTTAGGTCAGTGTTAGGCTTAATTTCAATTTGAGCATTTTATGAATTTCCTTAATTACTTTTTAAATACAAGTCCACCAGGTCTGGAATTTTGGGAGATTGAAATTGGGCATGTTTCTGACATGTACAAATTTTATCTCCCCATTTTAAGTTGTTCAAGAGCATTTTCCCTAATTTTTAAGTTTAAGGGTCATGGTTTGACCCTTAAATTTAAAAGGGGATATAGACCTATCCAATGGGATTTAGGGTGTGATTTTTGGTGTGTTGATGATGTTTAGGATGAGGAGTGTAGAGCCACTAATTTTGCCCCAATCCAAGCCTAGGATAGACCCCTATAGTGATTTGAAGGTGACGTAGAGCTCACCTTGGGTGGTTTGTTTAACCACCTTAGAGTACTCCATTTGAGCTCAATTTTAGTGGATTTAGTACTTAGGGTCAGGTAATCCTATGGTCCAAATTTCATCAAATTTGGAGTTCATTTGTTTCCCCAAGTAGGAGCCTCAAAAATCCTTCTTAAAAAGGGCCTGTTAACCCTAATTAATTGATAATGAACTATTCTTAACTTGTAAAATCCATTAAAATGTCCTTAATTGTCCCTGATTAATCCCCTAATCAATAATAATTGAAAACCTCTTAAATTGATCTCTAGATTTGTCTTAGCTTGACCCTTAGGTAATTAGGGTTTAATCAATTTTAATTAATATTAAAAATCGTAAAAATCCCAAAGGGGATTTAAACACTTGTTGATCTGTCCTTAGGTCATTTATGACCTTTGGAATTGATCCAAAGTAGTTTAGGGCTCATTTGGGTTCAAATCCTTAAGCAGCTCCCTTAGTTGAGATAGTTTGATAATCCCTGCAAACATGTAAAATTTCTAAAATTAACTGTTAATTATAGAAAATTTTGAATAATCAAACTTA
>NW_021328279.1:0-259 GCF_001605985.2 Dendrobium catenatum | reverse complement strand
CGAGCTCGATTGTTAGAGAACGACTTGATGGCTACTTAGCAGCGGTGGACTGTGAGTAGGAAGAGGTTTAGAGGCGAGGCATCTGGCAGTGGTTCCTCCGGAAAGAGGAGATTTGTTTCCGGTTCTGGATCTGGAGATTCCAGAAGGAGCGGAGGATCGTCTGGTACTGTTACAAGTACGACGAGTTCGGGATCAGTCAGTTCGGCACCTGTGTGCCAAAATTGTGGACGACGACACTTCGGCCAATGTTATAGGATGG
>NW_021328278.1:0-345 GCF_001605985.2 Dendrobium catenatum | reverse complement strand
CAATTTAGTCCCAAAGTATCACATTGCTCCCATTTTGCCTATCGACTATACAAATTGATATAAAATAGTCCATTATAAGAGTTATATAAAATTAATCACAATTTAGTTTCTAGAGTATACAAAATTAATCCCAATTTAACCCCAAAGGGACCATTTTGGAGAAATTTTGTATAGCCGGGGGGCTAAATTGGAGCAATGTGAAACTCTAGGACTAAACTGACCATATATATCAATAGTCAGGGGACTATTCCGAAATTCACCCTTGAATTAATTGCATTTATGATTAAACAAAAAATAATTGAAAATAAACCTCTTACAAAAAACAACAAATAAGAAACACGTCAT
>NW_021328277.1:0-209 GCF_001605985.2 Dendrobium catenatum | reverse complement strand
TTTCTTTGTCTTCCTATATGCTTCATGCATGTGTTCAAAAACTTCAAAAAGTTCAACATATGTTAAGTCACATACCTCTTCTTGATCTGAATGATTAAGTATGTCAGCCATTAAGCATAAATTTGTAACTTCCTCTTCTTTCTCTGTTTCCGATGAATCTGAAGCTGAGTCTGCCCAAAAAGCTCTTTGAAACTTCTTTTTGCCCTTTT
>NW_021328276.1:0-252 GCF_001605985.2 Dendrobium catenatum | reverse complement strand
GTTAATGTGGGTGATGTGAAGTTTTACCTACACAAGGCATTGTTGTTCTTTGTTTGAAAACTTTATTCATTTGGTGTTCTTTGTAGTGACTGAACTCCATTAAATAGTGGTGTCAAAATGGGCCAACGGATCGGATTTGAGTCTTACCTGAAATTTACCTGATCCGAATCTAGTCAATCCAAATCTGACATGTTTAATAAACGGGTCAAAAAGGTGAACCCGAACTCGACCTGCTACTTTGCTAGCAATAAA
>NW_021328275.1:0-222 GCF_001605985.2 Dendrobium catenatum | reverse complement strand
AAAACGCAAGAATCAATTGAAGGTTATTCTTCTACTGTGCTGAATTTTGAGACTAGAGGAAGTTGTATAGAACGAGGCAACAATGAGATAAATCCTAATATCAACTGAGAAGAAAATCAAGAGGTTCCAGCAGTACATGTTAGTGATATGGCAAGATTTGCCACACAAAAGGAGGTTGTCCGCAAAGGAATGTGATACGCCTTAGGTTTCACAAATTAGGGT
>NW_021328274.1:0-342 GCF_001605985.2 Dendrobium catenatum | reverse complement strand
TCCATATTTCCACTGACACTATTTGCTTTCGATGTAGGTAACATGGACATATGAAGAATACGTGCCCTAATATAAGAATTCTTCCTACAAAAGAAAAGGGCAAGACAAAGCTAAAGTTTAAATGGGAAAATAATGAAAGGCAAAAAATCTCATGGGCAGATCAGGTCTCTGAAGAATCGGACCAGGAAATAGATAATGGTTAAGAGCCTTTCGTGTTTTTGTGTTGTGTTTTCATTTTTTATGCTTTTCATTTTTATTTTGTATTTTTTTAGGAGATTTTTTATTTTACTTGTTTTGTTTCCTATTTTTTTCTTGATCAAATACACACATTCACTTTTCTAA
>NW_021328273.1:0-559 GCF_001605985.2 Dendrobium catenatum | reverse complement strand
AAAATACACACCTGGGGAATAATTTTTGTGAACTGATCGTACAGGACGAACATAGTTCGTACGGGACGATCATGTCAATTACCCCTAAGAAGAGAAATGGATCGAGCAGGCGGGGAGAAAATTTTCTAAGTCCTAATCATCCAGGACAAATTTAATATTCGTCCAGGGACGAATGTCTCGGGATTCTCACTTTCCACTGTTCGTCAGGACAAAATTTATGGTTCATCCCAGGATGAACATCTCTGTATTCTCACCGTGCTCTGTTCGTCCAGACAAAAAATAAGGTTCATCTCAGGATGAATGTCTCTATATTGAAGCTTTCTCTATTCATCCAGACGAAATGAACCTTCGTTCCAGAACGAAAGTCTCTGTATGAAATCATCCCAGGACGAAACTTGTTCGTCCCAAGACGAAATGAACAGACTTACGTCAGTTGGTTACGTCCTGAAATATTTTGGGACACCGAGATGATTAGCGTGTACGAACATAATTCGTACCAATATACATAAGGTTCATTTTCGACAATTTAAGTAAAATCGTCCAGGATGATCCACGATCG
>NW_021328272.1:0-362 GCF_001605985.2 Dendrobium catenatum | reverse complement strand
GTCCAGGAGTAACTAAGGTTTTTGAATAGATCGGCCCGGCCGATCCAGAGATCATCCAGGATAATATGATCGTATCAATCATCCTTAATTAATTCCTTGATTTGTCTGATCAATTAAGGCATAATTATAAAATATCGTCCAGGCCGATCCTTGATCGTCCTGGCCAATTTCCAAAAATACAGAATACCTTAATTGTTTATGGCAACAACTTCTTTCTGTTTTGAGCTTATTGTCCTGGCCGATACACGTATCGTCCAGGATGATCTGGTAATGATGGCTGCCTTAATTAAGAATCCCTAATAGAATTTGTGTTTTAAACTAAATCGTCCAGGCTGATATAAATATCATCCTGGCCGATGTGA
>NW_021328271.1:0-245 GCF_001605985.2 Dendrobium catenatum | reverse complement strand
TACACGGTTGGACGGACAACAAGATGTCGAGATCGGAGCCGTTGATCTTGAAATCAACGGCTCCAAAAATGCATGCCTGTAACGAACTAGCGAGACGCCCTAGAAGCATTTTTTGGCTTGTTTTCTCGATTCGGTTAATGAAAATCGATAAAATTTTAAATGTAAATCTATGATAGAAATAGAAATTATGGGGATATATTTTTGTAGCTAAATATTGGTTATATCATAAGTTATTTAACCTAAGT
>NW_021328270.1:0-317 GCF_001605985.2 Dendrobium catenatum | reverse complement strand
CCATGTTCACCTCCATGCCGCCCCCCTGTTACAAAGAAGGTCTTGCAGATTCTCATGTTCAAAAATGGGGTTATCCATTAAGGAGCTCACCCCCACGTTAGCTTCCGAAGAGATAAGGCCGTCTCGCCCATTCTCCAGCTGACCTGCTAGAAAAGCATCCACTGCCATTCCATCAGGGGACCCCGAACCAGCCCCTTCCTTCTGAACCTGCTAGCCAACACTCACCTTGATCTCTTGTAGAAACTCCTCAACCTCCCTACCTCCCATGATCTCCATAGCTTCGGGCTCAGAGCGTTGAGACTGCATCATAGTCTCCC
>NW_021328269.1:0-223 GCF_001605985.2 Dendrobium catenatum | reverse complement strand
GACGATCAAATTTGGTCTGATCGTCCTGGGATGATCTTGCGATCGGTCGGGCCGATCTCTGTATTATAAAGCTGAAATCAGTCATTCTAAAGAGAGAGAAAATCAAAATAAAATATCTGATTTTTCTGAGGAGAGAGAAAGTCGAAAAGCTTTTTGGAAAAGTTGATTTTTGGACGATGCAGAGCCGTTTTCGTCCGACGAGATTGTTCAGGAAATTGCTATA
>NW_021328268.1:0-445 GCF_001605985.2 Dendrobium catenatum | reverse complement strand
AAGCAGACATATGAAAATCATTTAAAAATTTAACCTTTGAAGTGATTGACATAAGGTATGCAAATAAAATTAAACTATTATCCAAATCATAAAATTCATAGAATTTAAGAAGAGATATAACATAGAAACTAAAAAGAATTTATCAAAACATGAGTATATTTAGACATTTAAGATAGAGAAAATCATTGTAAAAATGTTGATATAAAAATTTTATATTTCATATTTCAATATGGAATATAAATGTACATAAGATCAATTTGAATTAAGAGATTAAAAGAGTTTGAAAAGAACTAACTACCACATGTGGCGCTTTGCGCATCTTTTTCAATTTTGTGGCACATTTTTGTGCATCTTTTTACTTGTTGGGATTATTTTGTGCCTCTTTTTTACATTGCGTGTTTCTTTTGATTTTTGTACATTTGTACAATTTTTAAGAGTAATTGTA
>NW_021328267.1:0-287 GCF_001605985.2 Dendrobium catenatum | reverse complement strand
AGGAACCAAAGAGACCACAGCTGCTAGAGCGTCCATCACAATCTCAGGCTCCACGACACGAGCCACATGGTTAAGGCCATCAACAAGTTCAACCGAAGTATTAGCACTATCCAAAATAGAATCAAGAGCCTTAGTCAACGCAGTATGAGTTAAAGCTAACTAGGGATGAAGAATTTTACATTCAGGTTTGGAATGCCCCAAAGACTTATAGTGGGAGCAATAATAGGGGAAATCCTCCATAACTATCGGTTGTATATACCCTAAAGTTTCCAGACCTAACCACACTT
>NW_021328266.1:0-380 GCF_001605985.2 Dendrobium catenatum | reverse complement strand
AACAAAACTGGGCAAAATCTGGAGCAAACTTTCCACTAATTGTCCCAGGACGATCCAGATCGTCCTGGACGATCCTGGAGCAGATTTTTGATATTACAAGAGTTCTGCATGACCATCGACTGATGCCAGAGTTTTACCAAACCACCGTTGGACCACCGACTGAGATTCAAACTTTCGTCGGACCATTGATAGAAGTTAGAGTTCTGCCAGAACATTGAATAATGCATGGACTTTCGTCGGACCATCACCTTTCGACTACAATCTTTTTTACCACTGTTTCCTGTCAACTATGTTCCAAACTCCGTCACTTACTACGGTCCTTCTGACCTCTATCGCTTACTACAGTCCTTCTAACATCCATCACAAGACAAGAATCTTTT
>NW_021328265.1:0-274 GCF_001605985.2 Dendrobium catenatum | reverse complement strand
CGTGTTTCGTGTCGTGTCAAAAATTGACACCCCTAATGATAACAAATATATGCTTAAAATGTATTAATAATAAATTAAATTATTATAAGATTGATAGAACAGAAGGATGATGATGAATGCAATGACTTAGAATTGAAAACTTGATCTAATGATCAGGGAGTAAAATCCCAAAATAGTCTTCCGATTATTAGTAAATATTCAATTTAGTCCCAAGGCCAAAAGTTATAGTTAAAATTAACCCTAATAATTAAATATAAGAGTATTTTAGATATTA
>NW_021328264.1:0-1225 GCF_001605985.2 Dendrobium catenatum | reverse complement strand
GGTCGGCCAGGAGAGGGGAGGCGATGAGCTCAATAGGTTGTCGTCGAGTTTAGCCCAGGTGCACGAAGCCGGAGAGGGAGATAAGGATTTTGCCCATAACCGAGAGCTCGTCTAGGGAAGAAATTGGCGGCTAGGGCTTTGGCTCTTGCTTGAGTTCCAAATGAAGGGAATACGAGGTGAGGGAGGCGTTCTGTCTTGAAGTCGGGCGGGCAAGAGACGTCCAGGTTAGGCTTGCCGAAGGAGGGTTATATGGAGGGGCTTCGGTTTCGCCTGGCTTCCACGAACTAGAAGGAGAGAGCGCGACCGAGAGAATGAGGGAGAGAGTATGTGAGAATCCGAGTGGAGGGGAGCGCCAATGCCCCCATCTAGGGCCGGCCGAACCCAGGAAAAGGAGTCGAGTTGCGGTTAGGGCTTTGACGAAATCGGGAACGTCGAAGTTATTACTTGATTTAGGGACAAGATTCCAACCGTGAGAAAGTAACTTAGGCTTTAACTAGAATTAAATTAAACTGATTGAGCTAAAATTAGATTCGAATCAAACCTAATTCGACTCAATTCGAGCTAACTCAGGCTCGCCTCGACTCGACCACATTAATTCAATAAAATGGAATAAAATATGAAATCAAACTCGAATCAATGCCGATTCAAATCAAATCGAGTCCGATGAGGCTTAATCAACACGACCAAAAACAGTCAAGGGCAAATCAGGACAAAAACGAGGTCAACAAACTCCACCCCAATAGGTGCGGTGAACAATAGGTGAATCACACGTGTTGGCGTTGACCTCCCTATCCTTAAGGAGGTACAATCCAACAACCACGAACGAGCTTCACCAGGAAGATGCAATCCTATGACCAAATAGAAAAACTCTCTAGGAAAATGCAATCCTATGATTAAATAGAAAGACTCGCAAGGAAAATGCAATCCTACGATTGAATAGAAAGACTCGCTGGGAAGATGCAATCCTACGACTAGATAAAAAGAATCCAGAAGCATATAGTCATACAACAAGCATATAACAGGTGTTCCACCATGCTATGATCACACAATCACACAATGCTTATGCAAACGTATAATCATGGGATGAATATTCATTCGTACAACCATTATCAAATCACTTAGTAGTCATCCATTCACATAACATCATATAATCAAGCAATTATCATGCATTAATGTTATAATCACTTGATCACATAGTAATAGGTAAACCATATCATACTCATGC
>NW_021328263.1:0-238 GCF_001605985.2 Dendrobium catenatum | reverse complement strand
GTGACACATGAATTCTTTGAAGTTTTAAAAGTTCGAAAGAGAACAGAGCTTGCTTTTGGTGGGCTCATTTTATGCCTCTTGTCATTATATTGGTGCACTTTGCGCATCTTTTGATTTTTGATAAACTTTGTGTATATTTCTCAATTTGGCTTCATTGCGCATCTTTTTATTTTGGCATTATTAACCACTTTGTTATTTTGCAAGCTAGATCCCTTTTTTTTTTTTTTGAAGAAATGTA
>NW_021328262.1:0-201 GCF_001605985.2 Dendrobium catenatum | reverse complement strand
GGCCTGTTGGTTGAGAGCTTATGCTTCCAACTAAGATGTCTTTGGTTCGAGTCTTTGTGTATGCGTTGTGTGTGTGAGTTTGCCTTAAATGGCCTAAATGTCCCAAAAAAAAATTAAATGAGGTTTAGTTTAAAAAAAAACTAAATAAAACAGGTATGATTTAGTTTTGGATAATTCTGATTTAGTTTTGGATAATTCTGA
>NW_021328261.1:0-359 GCF_001605985.2 Dendrobium catenatum | reverse complement strand
GTGCAGGAAAGTAAGTAGAACACACTGGCTACGCTCTTTTTATTTGGGGGCTTTAGCAGCTGAAGCACCTGTGTAAGCATTTATAACAATTAATATTTATTATTAACTTAGCCCCCCTTTTGTTGCACTGCATGAGCGTGGCCACCTGCAAAAAATTATGTGAACATCCAGATCGTACCTAACCTAAGGGTAATCTAGTCGCTAAACACATCAATCCATCCACAGAGTGCAAAAACGTAAGCAGACACAGCAAAGCAATTTCATTCACAACATGCAGTGAAAACCATGAAAAATCCGGCACACAGCAGTAAAGTAAATACTGGCCTAACCTAGATCTAGAGTTGGTTGTCCTAGCACAC
>NW_021328260.1:0-377 GCF_001605985.2 Dendrobium catenatum | reverse complement strand
GTAACTTGTTAGCATTAGCCAATTCATTAGGAGTATGAAACTTAATAGAAACACCATCATCCATAAGAAATGAATCCCCCTCTTTAAAATTAATCTTTATGTAAGGACTTTTTGGCTAGGGTTTCACACCACCATTATTCTTTTTTTTTTATCAACCATAGATTCCCTTACCACATTCAAACAATTAGCTTCCACATTTGAATCATCAGTAACTTCCTTTCTGATATTAGGAATATTCACAACATCCGTTGACAAAGATATCTTATTCAGTTCAAGATTCGAAATCAACTCAGAATTAGAATTAAAATTACCAAGCTATTCATAAAAACCTTCATGCATGAAGAAGAAGCCTCATGATCGTTGGCCTTTGTAATATA
>NW_021328259.1:0-212 GCF_001605985.2 Dendrobium catenatum | reverse complement strand
CATGCGATAATCAGTAGATTGTAAAAAAGTAGACATGCTGGTTTTCCAGAAATCAAAAGGTAAGTTGTCAAAGAGTGGAGGTCGTGTAATCGAATAACCTTCAGTAGTGTTTCTATTCCCAAAGTTAGCCATGGATCAAATTCAAAAAGTTTTCAAACTTAAATTTTTGAATCGAGCTCTGATACCACTTAAAAGTTTGTTAGGGATGTTAA
>NW_021328258.1:0-2829 GCF_001605985.2 Dendrobium catenatum | reverse complement strand
TCACTTTCACATTTATTGACTCTTGATATATTATATTCACATAAAGGGAAGAAAAATCTAGTCCACCTGCAGGATTATCCTAAGCAATTTATAATAAAAATCATCCTACGTAGTTATATATATATATATATATATGCAATTGAATTTAAATTATTAAGTCACACTTGGCCACACTCTTCTTCATTTGGGGGCTAAGCAGCTAAAGTACCTGTAGCATTTATTTATTAATAATTAATTAGCCCCCTTTTCATCTGCCCTGCATGAGTGTGGACACCTGTAGAAATTATATTAACAACCCAGATCGCTCCTAACCTATGAGTAATCTAATCGTCAGTCAAATCATAACACAGAGCGCAGTAAAAATAAAGAAACAAACACACAAACATTTTACAAGCAGCATGCAATGAAACTCGAGAAAAAGCCCGTCACAGTACAATAAGGAAATAAACACCGGCCTAACCTAAAGCTAAAGTCGGTTATCCTAACAAACAATTCTAATTGTATGTATTAGAAAGTGTGGTTTTGATATATCCTAAATCAATTATTAGCTAAAGTTTTCTAATTGATTAAATTTTAATAAAAAAAATTCACTAACCTTAAAGTGAAGTGTCGCTAAATTTTCTATGTTATATATTTCTATCCTAAAGTGTACATGCATCCTAAGTCAAGGTTTTCTAAGACTCAGTCCTTAATTTTTGTCCTTAAGTGTCACTACTGTTATATGGGGTAAAATCTTTGTTATTACTAACCCTTAGGACGTTTCGTATTTATAAAAGAAGTTTGGGGATCTAAAAAAAAAACAAAAAAGTAATCCTAATTAAATTGAAGTTACTACAGGGACCTAAAAGGGAAGGGTTCGCGCACACCACATCAAGGGGCCCCTAAAGGTTTTCTAAGTTTAGAATACTCACAGTCACCGGGGGCTACGACCCGGTGGTTCCGCCCGTAGCACCTCTATCCAGTTGGATAGAGCGACTGACGTCATTAGCTCCTTGTCCTTTTGTTCCCTCGACCGGTACCGTTCCTCGTAGTTCATGCAAATACAAAGAAAATAGGGAAAATAGGAATTAGAAAGCAGATTTAATAAATTATATTGAAATAATTGAAATTTGCTAAAAGTAAAGACGTACCTTTCTTCAGGCTTGAACACCAGTTCAGTTGCTTGCTTTTTGGAACCTTTACTTTTGGAAGCATACTTTATATTTTTCCAACATTTACTTATACTTTTTCAAACTTATACAATTTTCACAAAACAAACACTACCTCTCACACTTGTACACTTCTCCCATCCCAAAATCATACTCTACATTCTTTCTTTTCAAAACACTTTCGTATATTTCAATATTCAAAACACCTTTCAACATACAAATTCCACTTTTAAACACAAACTACAATCAATTATCACATACGCACAATCTTTTCACTTTCCAAATATAAGCAAATCACCTTTCAAAAACACATACAACTTCATCACATCACTCTTTCCAAGACACACAATTTATTTCTCCTTCCAATTTTCATACACAAGTCACTTAGCTTTTTCACATGAAGACTCCATACATTTCACCAATAATTCATAATCAACAACACATTCCTTAGCTAGTGTAAAGATATTGAAATTTCAATCCCATCTTAATTTTTGATTGATGAAGGGGAGAAGGAATATTAATATCTTCTTAAATTAATATTTCGAAGAAAGAGTTTTTTCAAAATCATGAGAACCAAGAAGCATGTCAATCCGAGAATGGTAAAATGCAACACTAGAACAAAACAAGATGAGTTATTAAGAAGAGCAAAAATTCATCTCTATTTTATTCATTGCCTTACTTTTGAATGTAGATATCAATAGAATGAGTAAATTTAACTTAAATGCTTATGTAATGTTGAATGAAACAAAAAGGTTACATATAACTTTTCTCCAAAAACTCATAAACTACCATTGTAGTAAAAAAAAATTTCTTATACATTGTATATACATAGATAGTGGTAAAGTTTTGGAGTGCAAAGCATATGTAAATGTATATTAGACTCAACTATACATTATTATATTAGAGGGATGATTTCTTCTAATAAAAAAAAAATCGAAAGCCTTGAAAATATCTTTCAAAACAAAAGGTTTCATCTCATTCAAGTTTCATTTTGAGAGAAGGAAAGTACCCTCAACTTTTATTTTAGATTTGATGATCAAAGTTTGCTTTACTCAAAAGAAACATAAACTATTTTTCATTTTTCAAGAAAGAGAAACTCATAAGAAGAAAATTTCTAAAATTCATTTTAGATTTTCTCTAAAGAATTATGGCAAAGGATAATCTTTAGTAGAGTTTACCAAACACTTTTTATGTAAAAATATACAGATTTCTTGATGAAAAATAAATTGAATATGCAATATGCTCAAATCAATTGAAGTTTCTCTAAGAATCTTATTGTTAACAATTATTGAAATCTTAATGTTTCAATCAAATCTCCATCTTCTACAAAATATAAAGAGAAATGGGAATATTTATTTTTGATCTTTGATGACTGATATAATAAAGAAATAGGTTAGAATGGAGAAGAAAGAGATCAAGAAGAAGAAGATTTACTCAAAGTTACCTTCGACTAAGACTTACGATGACGGCGAGGTTCTTGGATAGTTCTCGTAATGACGACGGGAGGAAGAGAAATGGCTTCAGGCGACGTCGGCTAGGGCAGAGAAATGAGGGAGAATGGGAGTTTCGTTTGACCTTGAACTTCCTGCGAAGAAGAGGTGAAGGGCTTTAGTTTGTCCGAACAAAAAGCTTACGAATGGCGGGGGATTCCGCTTGGAACTTCTTGCGAACAGAGAGAGAC
>NW_021328257.1:0-252 GCF_001605985.2 Dendrobium catenatum | reverse complement strand
AACATCTTGGCTATCAATTTGTAAACTGAAAGACACAAACTAATAGGTCTTAAACTAGAAGGGAGCATCGGATTTCCTGTTTTTGGGATTAATGTAATCAAGTTCTCCTTCCAATTAGGACACATGATTCCTAGTTCAAAGAACGATAGAATGGCTTTCCATACGTCTTTGCTTATGATAGACCAAAAGGTTTTGATGAAGGAGTAAGAAATCCAATCTATACCAGGAGAAATACTTGCTTCTAGATGTTTA
>NW_021328256.1:0-688 GCF_001605985.2 Dendrobium catenatum | reverse complement strand
GTACTTGAACATCCAATCCTTGATTGCTTCCTTCAAAGAGTGGAATGCAAGAAGCTCCAATTTTGCAATATCCCAATGAATACAATTAATACCAAAAGTATATAAAAATCTGCCTTTACAATCTCTGAAGACTCCCGCTATGCCTGCTTTATATGTAGGTAGAAGAGAAGCATCTACATTAACTTTTAGCCATTCGGGTGGAGGGGGTTGCCAATAATTAGACAATCTATTCGATTGATTGACATCCTAGTTGCCCAATGAGAAATGACTATAGTTATTAAATATAAATGTATAACATATTGCATTTGAAGCAATAAAAGCTAGACTTTCCTCCAATCCTTCATGAAGTTTCTTATTCCTTGATTTTCAAGATAAGAAAACTGCATTGCAATATAAGTTTGCTAACAAACCTTTCTTTCGTGCTATCATTTCCAGCCATTTAGTACAATCTTCAGAATTTTGAAAATCTGGAATGCCAAATCCCCAATGATTAAGAAGATTGATTACCTCTTTTAGTTTCAAACATGTACATAAAACATGTTCCGGGTCTTCAATTGCTGTACAACCTCTTGGACAAGCAGCATTATCCCTTAGCCTCCTTTGTTGTAAGAACTTGAATGTTGGAATTGCATTTTGAATATCCTCCATCAGAAGAACTCCACCCGAGCATTCAGCTTAATTTTTTTAA
>NW_021328255.1:0-576 GCF_001605985.2 Dendrobium catenatum | reverse complement strand
AGCTCGGTAGAGCTTGCTACCGAGCTCTACCGAGCATTACTAAAGTCGGTATTGCTAGGTATTTGCAGACAATGGTCGGCAAAATACCTATAATTGGTAGCACTATTCTTCTTATGTAATATTTAGTGTTAGGGTTTACCTAGCGGTATTGCCATGAAAGAACAGAATGAGTTAAGAGGTACCGAGCATTGATCGGTACTGTTCGGTATTGCTCGGTACCGAGGTGCAACGAGCATAAAAATTAGTCGGTACTGCTCGGCATAGTCGGTATTGCTCGGTATTTGCCTACAATGGCTGGTATTAGTCATTAATGGGACGTTACTGCTCGGTGCAACTCGGTACCGAGCTGTACCGAGCATTACTAACACTCAGTACAGCTCGGTATTCTCCCTTAATTGTACGTATAGGCTAATCTAAATGCTCGGTACAGATCGACCGAGCTATGCCGAGCATTATTAGGACTCAGTATTAGGCGTTATTAGTTAATAGCAGTACTAACGATTGATTTTACGCAGGGATATACTCCAAAGATTCATTTTTGATGCCGGACTTCGAGTTTTAGAGAAGTTTGTAATG
>NW_021328254.1:0-266 GCF_001605985.2 Dendrobium catenatum | reverse complement strand
AACACGTCCTGATAATTTTATATTCGATTAAAATCGCATAAAATCAATTCCGACCGGTAAAATCGTCTCAGAATATAGTCAAATCGTGTACAATAATCATATCTATAACATACTAAAAGTTGTGCGGTGAAAGTTGTGTCAAATCGAAATCGCGTCCAAAAGTCGACTACAAAAACACAAAACAGATCACAACTTGGTCAAAACTCAATATCTTTGAAAACATAAATAGGATCCGGAGTCCTTACCACGAGATCTACACTTTTTCC
>NW_021328253.1:0-246 GCF_001605985.2 Dendrobium catenatum | reverse complement strand
CTTTTTTCCTGTAGTGAAATATAAATAAGTGGATTGTGATTATTGATAAAAGTAACCCACTATTGAAAAGAACAAGATTCTTGCTTGATCACATATTAATAAATTTGTAATCGAGGATTTATGAATCATATTCTCAAGTATGAAATAAATATATTACTAATCGCTAATTAATTAGCTTTTTAATGCACTTTGCATAAAATTATTCATGGTCATAGATGAATAGAGCACCAAATTATTTAAGATTCT
>NW_021328252.1:0-719 GCF_001605985.2 Dendrobium catenatum | reverse complement strand
CCGTACCATGTTTATAAGGCGATTCATTTCTGGTTTTAGAGGAAGGCACAATTTCACCTTCTTCATAATGCTCATAATCCGCCTCCTCACCATCTTTATTCGTTTGATCCAAATCCTGTCTCGAAAGTAAAGCATTTTCAATAGCCACAGAATTAGAAATAGTAGGCATATCATTAAGCATATCATCAATCAAAATAAAAAGTTTAGGATCAGTTTTAGAAATGTTAGTAGTAGAGTCTAATATAACATCATTAGAGGTATTTAAGACATCCACATGCATATCCATATTGCCCACTTCCCCTTTACCGTTATCTGTCAGAGTATCGATCTCTTCCACTTGAGCCAAGGGAGAAATAGGAGGCGGTTCCACAGCAGTAATATTACCTTCTTTAGTATCATGAACAGGAACATATACTTGTTTATTCTTAGTAGCTCCAGGATTCCCGTATTTAGAAATAACAGACTTCTTAAGCTCTGGGTTCAATTTAAAGCAATCAACTTGTGCATGACCGTGAATTTTACAGTGGTTACAAAATTCTGAAACTTTTTCCAATTCAACCTTTTGCAAATAGCCGTAAGCCTTTGAGCCGACCCACACTTCCTTAGGATGCTTTTTAGAGATGTCAACTTCCACCATAACTCTAGCAACAGAAGGACGAGTCCTAGCAGCAGTGGCCTGATTCGTTTGCAACGGTCTACCGAAAATAGATCCCAGAGCA
>NW_021328251.1:0-275 GCF_001605985.2 Dendrobium catenatum | reverse complement strand
TCTATTTTGAGTACATCGGCCTGGACAATGTTTATATCTGCCAGGACGATCTAACTAAAAATAGAAACCCTAATTAGGGCATCCTTGTTAAGTAGCCGTCATTAAGAAAATCATCCTGGACGATCCTTGTATCAGCCAGGATGATAGGCTCAAATTAGAAAGAATCAACTGCCATGATCAATTCAGTTATTCGTTATTTTAGTACAACGGCCAGGATGATCTCAATATCAGCCAGGATGATCTCAAAATTGGTCTGAACGATGCAGCACAATTAT
>NW_021328250.1:0-704 GCF_001605985.2 Dendrobium catenatum | reverse complement strand
TAAAATTTAATATTCCCAAAGATAATTAAATATTTTACAAAACTATATATACTTAAATATATATTTTTTTAATCAAAACAAAATGGCGACTCCGCTGGGGAGTCTTCTCACTCTCCATCTTTAATAGCAGTTCAAATTTTATTGCATCGATAGTTTTGACTACCTTTCTCTCCATTGGTCCCTCTCTCATTTCTTCCTTGGGTGAGTGTGAACAACTCAATTAAGACATGTTAAAAGAGAGGTGAGCGTAGGAATCCTCTGTCGAAGTCGGGCTTTGACATTTTGCCTCCAAGTTAATTGGTAGATCGAAAGAGTCAATCCAAATCCTTTGTATATGTTGCAAACTTTCATGCGAGTAAATAACTAGCGTGCTAAGTTTCACAATTTACATAAGACTTTTCAATTTCAAAATCATAGTTTCAAATCCTTCAAGAAAATTCAATCTTTTCAAAACCTTAATTGAGCCCTATATTATATCATTATGTAAGAAATTGTAACTCTTATGATTTGATACATATGATAGAATATAGACTCCTTGCTCAAATTCAATTCTAGAATTTGAATCTTTCTGGCGAATTCAAGTTTGATATTTCACTCCCGAATAGTTCGTCGGGGTGAAAGAGTCAGGTTGACTTGTTAAAATCACCCCCTCTAAATTTGTTAACCGTTATGTTGAACGCTTGTTTAACATATTGAGTTTCAAA
>NW_021328249.1:0-264 GCF_001605985.2 Dendrobium catenatum | reverse complement strand
TGAAATTCCACAAAAAAAATGCCAATTTTCACCTGAAAAATCCGTCAGTAGTAGACAATTTTCCTATAGTGTTATATATCAACAATCTTCTGTAATTAATTAAAATTTATATATTTTTAAATTCTTTATGTACAACATTATTTTTTTCAAAATTGCATAAGATTACTTAAATATATTAATTTAAAGTAAAAACCCCATATGCTTGGAATTTTATTTAATATATTTATTTTGAATTAAAGTTCTTTTAAAAACATACTAAAATGT
>NW_021328248.1:0-238 GCF_001605985.2 Dendrobium catenatum | reverse complement strand
TTATTTATATAATATATTTATTTAAATATAAATTTAAAATTAAAATTTTATCAAAATATTCTAATTTAAATTTTCTCCTAACTAGATTGAATTTAAAATTATTTATGGTTCAAAATTTTCAAAATTGGTCAGATAATATTTCAACCAATTTTAATACTTTCTTTTCTAAATGATTAAATCTAAGTCAAAATCAATGATAGTGTCAAACAAAAAAAATTTGATGATAATGATAAGAAAT
>NW_021328247.1:0-912 GCF_001605985.2 Dendrobium catenatum | reverse complement strand
ATGCTCCGTCCCCGACCAAGCTTTATCAAGGTATAATTTCATAATGTCTAATTCCACCAAGACACGCGCCAAAGAAGGCTACGAGCCAACAAATGTTGCAAAATCAATTTTAAGGGGACGACCAAATAAAGAACCCAACGCATGAAGGATTTTGGGAGCAAAAAGGTGAGGCCGAAGGTTAGGGAAAGAGACTAGATGGAAATAATCGGAGATTCCACACCGATATCAAGAGTAGGCAACCATTTAGTAATTTTC
Organism: Dendrobium catenatum; assembly: GCF_001605985.2. Taxonomy (NCBI): domain Eukaryota; kingdom Viridiplantae; phylum Streptophyta; class Magnoliopsida; order Asparagales; family Orchidaceae; genus Dendrobium; species Dendrobium catenatum. The sequence continues at coordinate 657 of NW_021328247.1, read as the reverse complement.
ATGTAGGAATTGAACACCAGGTATGAATGATGGCAAAAGACCATAATATAATCCATATTATTAGACAATTTAATCAACACATGAGTCGCATCTAGTAAGGTAACCGAGAATTCAACCGAAAGTTTCAGGTTAAAGAAAAACTGACGGATAGAATCCAAACTAGGACGATGAGAGGGAAAAAAACCCACCAGAGCAAACTGAAAAGGGGCAGCTAAAAAAGCGATCTCCTCCTCAGAGATCCAAACAGCAGGTAAACCACGGAAAGAGCTCATTTTGAGGGGCAGAAAATGAACATCAGATGCACAACCAGATAAACATCTAAAAAAGAACAAGACTTCTTTGATCCATCTAAAAAACTAGGATCCAAGAGCCGATTCGAACACCCGACAACACAAGAGAAAAAAGGCCAACATAAAAAGCGGAAGAAAAAAACTTCCCTGCGAACGAAGGACCATTCGCAGCAAAATGCCCCCCACGTCAGAGAAAACGGGCGCCTCCCGCGCCGGAGAAGCGCAGCGGCGGAAACGCTAAGCTCCTGAGAATATTATCAGATGGCAATCTATTTCATGTGATTTCTAATTATTTCTCATTAATTTTTTTTTATTTTATTAAGCATGTTTTTATAATAATAATTTGGATAAGAATGATTTGTTATCA
>NW_021328246.1:0-440 GCF_001605985.2 Dendrobium catenatum | reverse complement strand
CGATCATCCGCACGACTCATTAAAGTCGTTAAAGGCATGAAGCAACGAAGCCGAAGCTCTTCTCCCGAATCCTCTGCTCATTTCCCCGCAAGCTCTTACTCTCTCCCTCTCCGACTCCTGAGTCGTTGTTCGACTTCGCTCCCTCGACGGCGTTGTCTTCCTGTGAGATCGGAAGCTATGACATTTGATAGGAAGCAACGATCAGAGCTCGATCGCTGAGAAGGGGGCTCGCCGGCTGCGACGTCAACTTCCTCCCTTCCGACGGCCTCTCTGGTTCCTTCGTTACTGTTCGACTCTTCTCCTTCGACGACTTCCTACCTGTAGGACCGGAAGGAACGACATTTCGATCGGAAGCAGGAACGGGAGCTCACGTTGCTTCTCCGGCTCCCTCTGGCTGTTCGACTTTGCTCATTCGACGATCTTCCCTTCCCGGTCGGATC
>NW_021328245.1:0-335 GCF_001605985.2 Dendrobium catenatum | reverse complement strand
AGATGGGATAAGATATTATAATCTATCCCATTGGCTAAGGTCTTCTTTTTCTTAGGATCTTTAAGGATAATGTCATCATTGATAATTATCTCTTTCTCCTTATCTTTATTAGAGACTCATTTCTTCGGTGGAGGCGTTAGTACCTTGCCGCTTCTTAACTGCACTTGAGCAATCTCCTCCGGTTCAGAGTCATTTAACTCTACATTTTCTTCAGAGTCAGCCATCGTTGCGTCGAGGGACTCATCTGTTGATTCAGAATCACCACCCAGGTTTACATATTCCATCCGAGATGCTATGGTAGGGTCTGATTCGTCTCCCTCTGGAAAATACAAATC
>NW_021328244.1:0-559 GCF_001605985.2 Dendrobium catenatum | reverse complement strand
TAATAATTATATTACTAATTAGTCAATTAATTTATGTTAAGTATTTAATTAATTTGCTTAATTATTAATATTTAAAATATATTAATTAAGTTAATCAATAATAACTTAGCTACGTCTAGGGTTTGCCTTTCATCTTCTCTTATCGTCCTTGTTGTTCGGCTTCGTTGCTTCATAGGAGGTGTAGAGATTACATGCATCGCTTCTTTGGCTCCTTTGTGGCTGTTCGACTGCACTCCTTCGACGACTTTCCCTTCCTATTCGCTGGCTTTGAAGGTAACTTTCTCCCTTTCGAGGCGCTGCCTCGATGCGCCTCGACGCCTCAGGTATTGAGGCGTACGCCTCCGTGGAAAAAGGCGTAAGCCTCGCCCGGACGTTCGAGGCTTAAGCCTCAGTTCGCCCGACCTCCCCCTCGATTCGAGGCGCGCCTCGAGGCGTCCGCCTCGAACGCCTTTTTAATCGTGGACTCGAACAAAAACCTTTAGACTTTAAGGTTGATATCCATAATTTAAATTTTTCATCAACTATCAACTACCTCTCTAGTCTTATCAACAAGAAGAAT
>NW_021328243.1:0-445 GCF_001605985.2 Dendrobium catenatum | reverse complement strand
ATTTAATTATATCAAAAATAATAATTGGAATAATATGATATAATTAATATAAATTTAAAATTTTAAAATGTTTCCTAAAATATAATTTGGCGTCTGAGATCTTAATTTTTATTGATCATCATGTATGATATAGATCGTAATATATGATAATTATGCCAAATAACTGTTACATTGATTTTTGAATTACTGATCGTCCAGTACAATATAGATCATACCATACGATTACTTGGTGAATGCTAATAGAATTTGACTTCTAATTTTCTCAATCACATGAGTGTGTGTGTGCACGGTCACCAAATTTAGCATTCACTAAGTATAAGACTTTAACTTAAGAAAACTAGAATTAAATAAAAGCAAAAATACAGACTCCTGAAGAACCTTAAACCTATTATATCTAGTCTAGAGTTGATCACTTTGCGTAGTGTACAGCGGACCAAAAATGTTG
>NW_021328242.1:0-285 GCF_001605985.2 Dendrobium catenatum | reverse complement strand
CAAAAGCTTGGACTTGAATCCAAGCTGAGCTACAAAGAACATGAATTAGAACTTGATTTGGGCTCAGACTTAAATTGAATTTGCATAAGGAGCTTGAACTTGAACTCATATCTGGCATGAGTTCAAGCATGATATTGGGTTCAAATAAAAAATAAGAAGTCATAATCGTGATTTAATTAAAAAGCAATAATCCCGAGCTCATTGTGGCAAGTCATTTTGAAGATAGAGAATTCATATGTTTAAATATTGACTAGCTCATGACCCATGTCAAAGAATATGGAGTAA
>NW_021328241.1:0-426 GCF_001605985.2 Dendrobium catenatum | reverse complement strand
ATAGACTCAACAAGAGAAAAAACAAAGTACAGACTGAATCAACCCTAAACCTACGTAATCTTGAACTGGCTTTGTTTGTTCGTCCGATCTTCGATTCCTGAAAAGTTAGAAGCAACAAGCAGTCCAAGAGAATCAACAGTATTTTTCAATAATCAAAACATGAGTCATGAAAATAGATTTACAATAATATCCCCCTTTTTGATGATGGAAAACACAAGTAGGAAAAACTCAGAGAAGAAAAAAAACAGTTCACTAGAAATTCAAAGTTACAAGCACATACCCTTTCCTACCACATCCTACTCCCCCTTTTGTCATCACAAAAAGAGGGTCCTAGACACACAAAAGAAAAGGTAAATAGAAACTAAAACAAACCACAAGACAAACTACACAGAATAGAAAACAGAAAACACAGACTAGAAAAACGAG
>NW_021328240.1:0-799 GCF_001605985.2 Dendrobium catenatum | reverse complement strand
TCCTTGAGTAGGTTTGACAAGAAGATCACTCAATTTATTGAAGAAAAGTTCCAGTGGGATGGCATCGATGTAAAAACAAACATCAAAGTTGTAAAACTGCATGGTTATTCTATTACAATGACAAACTCATCTACGGGAGAAGTTAATATACCATATGGAATGGCTATTTGGTCTACTGGCTTTGGTACACGTCTCATAATTTTGGGTTCTATGAAGCAAATTGATCAGGTAATTTCTATTGGGGCCATCCTCTGAACTCATCTTGAGATAGTTTTTGGAGATTATTATCTAGGCATTCCTTAGAAAAAATATTTTATCGCTTGTTACTTTTTATTTGCAGGGTAACATGCGTGCCTTGGAAACTATCGAATGGCTTAGAGTCCTTGTGTGTGAGAATATATACGCTCTTGGAGATATTTCCATAATAGAAAATATATATAATTGTTCCCTCTCTCATTCCTGGTGTGCTGAGGTGTTGTAGCTCCCCAAAAGCTTTTGGTATGCCATGACATGCAAATCTTGAAGTTTTTAGAGGGCATGAGGATAGATTTCCTTTCTAGAGAGTCTATCTGGAAGATTAATTATGCTAGAGTTATTTACTGATTTTGATCTCAATTTAATTCAGAATAAAATCTTACTACATATATCGCAGTTGCACGCACTTTTGATCATTATTTGATATTGTTGTAATACTTGTGTTATGCGAATATCATTTCAGGATGACATTTTATCAATTTTTAGGGTTGTGGACAAAGTTATTATTGTACTTTAACCGTGAAAGAAATCAAAGATGTCTTAG
>NW_021328239.1:0-1156 GCF_001605985.2 Dendrobium catenatum | reverse complement strand
TTTTTTTTTTTGTTTGATACAAATCTGTGGGAATTAAATAGTCTGTTGGATTTATTTCCTTGAGGATACTAATAAAGTCATTGAAGCACTCTCAAGGGATTTTATATTTGATTTTTATACTAAGCATCCTAATATGAACTGATAATTTTGAATGAGTTATGCACCAATCCCAAATTAGTTTTTAAGTAGCACGTAGTGATATAAAGAATTTATTTATTTCAATGTCAGGTGGCTCTTCTATGTGCCCTCTTAAATTTAAACCCATTGCATCAAAAATATGTTCTTCATACATTCTATTAATTTAATCTTTGTCAATTATTCTAGAAGTTGTGGATGGATTAACAAGAGTTTGTCTATGTGGATCATGCATATCATGTGAAATCCAAAACTAATATACTAGAACAAATCTCCTATCATAGAAATTGAGCTTAACATCCTCGGGTTTAAGAAAAAAATGACTTTTGTGCTTCGAGCATAGTCATCTAAATATTCCATTCAACTTAAATAAAGGTAGTTGGCACGTGACATGAATGAAAGAATCAACTTCCTCAATAAATTCATTTGTTGATGCTTTTAATCCTGATAACATTCTATTATACATCAAATATCTCACCTCTTAGATAGCCATATGGAAGTTGAATTAATCATCCTAAAATAATATAAATGTACAAAAATTCGTTATTATGATATGCAACTCCAAGGGTATAGAATGTTTAGCTATCAAAGTCTACATAACTACTGACTTACCTTGAAATTCAAAACATCTCAATGACAAGTAAGTTAACTCAAAACATTAAAAATCACATATAATAATGAATAAATTAATTCCAACATCCCTCAAATTGTTTTGTACATCACTCAAATTCATGTATAATCATTCAAATTAAAATTACTCTTTAATATCTACTCCAAAAAATTTATCACATAACCCTAAACACAAAGAAATTAGTTAGCACATCAAAATAAATGTACAAAAAGCTCTCTAAAAATGAAAATTTTTTACTATACAACAAAATCTACAAAGTTATACAACATTGAGTGAAAAAAACTCTCTAAAGTTGGAATAACATATGTTATAATAGTTCAAATTGTGTTAAAAAGAAAAGGAGTAAATAGAATGAGTTTTTCCTTATAAATCTTTAAGAAATGGAGAGAA
>NW_021328238.1:0-270 GCF_001605985.2 Dendrobium catenatum | reverse complement strand
ATTATTAGTATTATATTATATTTTAATTTAGTAGCTATTATTTAGTATATTATATTATATTATGTATATATGTGTGTGTTTGTGAGAGATAAGGAAAAAAAAAAGAAAAGAAAAGAAAGAGTGTCTTTCCCTTACCTCGATCAACATGCCAACAACCCCGCGAATGTATGAATTTTTTAAACTTAAATTCTCGCTCTCGAAGTTTGCGGCGCACCTGAAAATTGCTTGTGCACGCCTTTATTGCACGTGGTGGGATAGGATCCCGGTGCG
>NW_021328237.1:0-309 GCF_001605985.2 Dendrobium catenatum | reverse complement strand
CTAGCTCTAAACCTGTGCCATTAGGGGGTCCCCTGACTGGCCCATTTGCTTGGAATAAATTGCAATGTGTTCCCCTGTCTAGACTCAGCAAAGAAGTTTTCCTTGGAAAGGATGGGAAGTCGATGCACCCGAAGATTGAAGCCGTTAGAAGCAACATCGCTAAGTTGGAGCGGGCGCTTGTGGCCAAGGTGTTGGGATGCCGGATTGCCTTTCCCTTTTTACTTACCGAACTCAATAGAAGATGGTACCAGTTTGGGGAGTTTGAGGTTATCACCGTTGCTCCCAATTCGTTTATCTGTATGTTTGAAA
>NW_021328236.1:0-281 GCF_001605985.2 Dendrobium catenatum | reverse complement strand
TAGGACATAACCAAATCACACAACCTTTTACACACACACACTTTAGATGGTTTGCTAGGACAATCAATCCAAGTTATAGGTTAGGCCAGTGTTTACTTTTCTACTATATGCCAGGTTTTTGAGTTTTCATTACATTTTGGTTGTTAGTTTAGATTGATTGATTATTTACTTACTTTCTGCACTCTATGATGTGATTGATTGTCTGTTAGATCTACCCCTATGTCTGGAATAATTTATACTAACTCAATCTGATGCAGGTGGTTATGCTCATACATGGTACT
>NW_021328235.1:0-292 GCF_001605985.2 Dendrobium catenatum | reverse complement strand
GAATGGATAGGGTCAAAGCTAGATCAAAGGTAGGATAAAAGTCTAGATTGATATTTGGATTCTCAACTTGATTGGGTCAAAATTTGAATGTGTTTGAAGCTTGAATGGGTTTTGATTTGAATTGAATAAAGTATGAGATTTAAATTGATCAAGGGTAGGGATTGATTTGAGTCTGGATTGGTCCTAGGATCTAGAGGGATTCTAAGATATAGGATCTAGAGGAGCTCTAGAATTTGGGATATATATAGAAGAATTCTAAGCTCTAGAGTAGGCCCTAAGGTATTGGATCTAG
>NW_021328234.1:0-236 GCF_001605985.2 Dendrobium catenatum | reverse complement strand
TCAAGACATGCACAGGTTACAATTTGCACATATATGCATATATTACACCCTTAGATATTGATGAAGAAAAATCAACTTAATCATACGCAATAATTTACAATTTTAATAAGAAATGATATATTTAATCTCTTCTCTTAAAGACAACAACAAAATTTCATCACATTTCTCACCAAAAACTTTCTTAAAACAACATCAAAGACATGTAACTATTAGAAGCAATAAGAAATTTTAAAGAT
>NW_021328233.1:0-300 GCF_001605985.2 Dendrobium catenatum | reverse complement strand
GATAGAGATTAACCATTAGGTCACGTAGAAGCGTAAAGACTTTCATCAAAAGAAAAAGGTTTTAAGAAGTCCAGGAGCTTCCAGATACATTCAGGAGGCTCTAGTATGAAGAAGGCTAAGACAGATAGTAATGGGAGTTCATCCAGTGCCAGATCATATGGGAAGTATGGCAAGGTACATAGAGGAGAATGTCTTTCTGGCACCAATTATCTGCTTTTGGTGTCACCAGCTAGGACACATGGCTATGAATTGCCCGAGAGGTTCAAGGGAGGTGAAGTCCAGTGCTCCTCCACCTCAGCA
>NW_021328232.1:0-317 GCF_001605985.2 Dendrobium catenatum | reverse complement strand
TGTTTTTTTTTTTTTTTTAAATAAGATAGTTAATATTTTAATTAATTTATAGTCAAATTAAATGTATCGACAAGATAAGCCTAGCAATACAAAAAAAATCCCATTTGAGTCTGATTAAGTTAAAATCAAGAACTTCGTTATTAAAGTGTTTGGGGCATTAATTGAAGATCAAATGACCTTCAAATACTGCATACTTATCGCTAAATCGAGCATTTCAATGAGAGGAATTTAATGAACCTAACATCATTCAACTTTGAGGCCATTAAGCCACTTAGAGTGATAAATAAAGGATATATGATCAAGATAAGTAATATGGA
>NW_021328231.1:0-343 GCF_001605985.2 Dendrobium catenatum | reverse complement strand
ACTATAAATCTCGTGTCTTTTATTTTTCAGCTGCTTTATATATATATATTTTTATATTTTATTGTTTCAAAATTAAGGTTGAAAAATTTTTTCTATAAAATTCACTAAATTTAAATTTTCAATTTTAAATTTTAAAAGAGGGTAAATTTTTTTTTAAATACCAATTCACCCCCCCCTCTTGGTTAGCCGCTAGGACATAAGCTTCGGTTTAATGACCTAATTCATAGTGAACAAGTTTCAATAAGTTGTATCAGAGCATTATTTCAAAATCATAAGTTTAGACTACTTTTTTATTAACATAGATGGCTACATTTGTTAACCGAAATATACCGAGGGTTACTTT
>NW_021328230.1:0-1464 GCF_001605985.2 Dendrobium catenatum | reverse complement strand
TGCCCCTTCTCCCTCTGCTTTCAGGCAAATTATTGCATCCGGTCACCGGACGTTGAGATAGGTCTGGATATTAATAAAATATTATTTTAATTAAGCGTAGGTAAAGCATAAGTAAAGCGCAACTAAAACATAGGTAAAGAGCAACTAAAGCGCAAGTCAAAAGCGCTAAAGCATAGGTAAAGCGCAATTAAAGCACAAGTCAAAAAGCACAGATGACACGACAATTTTTTATTGAATGTCCAAACTTATTTTCCGCGTCCGTGACCGGATGCAATAATTTGCCCTGCTTTCAACCCAATGAACCATAATTCCCTCTCAAGCTTTACCATTGCAGGGTCCCCATCCTCTGTACCGTCCAGCGAAGAAACGCCTCGTGCCATGCGAGGATCCCCTTTGCGCTGCGTTGCACGAATCAACGAACCACGAAGCTGGATGCGGGATACCCGAACAATGCGACTACGAGATCGAGTACCAAGATCATGGCTCCTCCATCGGCGTCCTGCTCTCCGACTCCTTTGCACTCCGTTTAACCAACAGCTCTCTCGCCCAGCCCACCCTCGCCTTCGGCTGTGGCTACGACCAACAAGCTGGGCCATCGTCAGGTCCCAATGGGCGCTCGCCGACTGACGGCGTGCTTGGTCTCGGCAACGGGAAAGTGAGCATACTATCTCAGCTGAGCGAGCTCGGCATCTGCCGGAGCGTCGTTGGTCATTGCCTGAGTAGGCAGAGCGTCGGATTTATGTTCTTTGGGGAAAACGTGGTGCCTCCGCGGAGTGTGACTTGGATACCTTTGTCTCGCAATGCCGCGCAGTGAGTTTTTTTTTTTCTCTCTGATTGCTGTTGAGTACTTTTTTTGATTTTGGTGTTGATTGTATATTGTGTGCAGTGGATATTACTCGCCGGGTGTGGCTGGAGTATACGCTGGAAAGCAGCAGCTGGGGGTGAGGCAAGCTGTGGTCTTTGATAGTGGGAGCTCTTACACGTACTTCAATGATCAGCTGTACCAGTCCTTGCTTTCTGCGGTATGTACTTCTCTATTTCGGGAGATTATTGGGTTTGGACAGTGGACTCAGCTTAAGTTCCGTATTTCACTATACCGAGTAATACTGAATTTGGTATTGTACTGTGACAGTACCGAGTATTATTGAACTAAGTACTGCTCGGTACTGTGAAGTACCGAGCTCATACTGAGCTAAGTACCGAGTAGGTGATGATGTGACACATTTTCATTGACCTACGGACATCGTCTGGTGTCCGAACCTAGGGGTGTCAATTTTTGACCCGACCCGGGCCCGACCCCGAAAAATCCGGGTTCGGGTTAACCCGTTTAGCAAACGGGTCGGGTCTAGGTTCAGATTTTTGACCCGTTTAAAAAACGGGTCGGGTTCGGGTTAACCCGAAAACCCGAAATCAACCAGCACTCGCGATGTCGCCGTTGCCGCGCTTTCGCGGTCCCGTGCTTGC
>NW_021328229.1:0-462 GCF_001605985.2 Dendrobium catenatum | reverse complement strand
CTTTGGAATAGGTTAGAGAGAGAGAGAGCGATGGTCGGGGGCTGGAAGGAAGGAGGAAGAAGATCAGTGAGGGGTAATAAAGGGAGGAAGGGAGAGAGAGAGAGAGAGTAACGGCGACATGGTGGAGATGAGACGGTGGGAAACGGCATTCGGCGGACCCACGTTGGAGGTAAGGCTGTTTGTGGAGGTGTGGGGAAAAGGTCAATGTTCTGACGGCGTTAGGAGCATTTCTGGGTTTGAGAGGGACACGTGGCAATGCATGCGCTAAATGAGGGGTTCCGCGTGTGGATGAGAGAAGTGTGGGACCCTGTCGTAATTTGTTATTATGAGGAAAAAACAATTTGTGTTGGGAATGCCTTATGGGATATTTATTATATGGTTTAAGTGAGCCTGCCAAAAGTTAAATTATTTTTAATATTTTTTAATTAGTCTTTTTAGCCTAACCTCTATTAGGGGTGTAAA
>NW_021328228.1:0-351 GCF_001605985.2 Dendrobium catenatum | reverse complement strand
CTCATCAATAAAACCAGCAAGGAGCGTCGAATATAGGATTTTTCACTATTGATCCTTAATTCAAATCGATTAAGAAGGTTTTCATTTAGGTTTTATAAAATACGCAGAGTCTACGCATTTCATACGCGATCCAGACGCAGGAATACGCAGGACATACGTAGAAGACAGTTCTTGGTTTTTTGATTAAAAAATCAAATTAATTAGAATTTAAATGATTCGATGCATTCTTTCAGTATGAAACATTCAAATACTCATTTTAGCATCATTTAAAAATGATTTGAAAGAATTTTCCAATAAGACTTGATGGTTGTGTACACCCTTGTGCTACACAAGTGATGGTTCTAGAGTGTG
>NW_021328227.1:0-220 GCF_001605985.2 Dendrobium catenatum | reverse complement strand
TCCCAGCGGTAGAGAAATATTTAGTTTAACGTCTTAGTATTGTACGAAAATTCAGCACACAATTAGATAAGTAAGAGGGTGTAACATTCATAAGAGATACAAGAGTTTTTACGTGAAAAACCCCTGAAAATGGGGAAAAATCACGGGGTCTGACCCAATTTGAATGAATCCACAAGTATTTGCAGTCGATTACAAATGAGGCCCTTCTTTAGGAGAAGGC
>NW_021328226.1:0-514 GCF_001605985.2 Dendrobium catenatum | reverse complement strand
TCTTGGAATTGACGTCCATAACTAAGCTAGATTAAATAGGAACTTTAAAATTATGTCAGGGACATTTTTTTCGAGGGTTTGCGCTCCGCTCTGCTAGGGTTTGCGCCGCTTTGGGATCCTCTCTTCGCCGTTGTTTGGGAGGGCTTCTCCCTCCCAAGATGGCCGATTCCTCTCCTGTTTTCCCCCCGCGCCCATCATCCTCTGTTCTAGGCCCGAATCCTGGGGGTCTTTCTTATGCTGCCAATGTATCGGCTTCTTCATCCAAGCCAGCCAACTTCCCGGTAACATTCTACAACCCAGCTCAAAAGCTTTCCTTCAAAGCTGATGATTTGTCCGAAGGGAAGACCATCTGGACTTCGACCTTGATTGGTTACTCATTAGGGCCCCGCCCTTACTATGAGAGACTTCTTAAAGCTATGCAGAAGCTGTGGATTCTTAAAGGATCCATGACTCTTCTCTCACTTGCTGATGGATTTTTTCTACTGAAGTTTACAACTGCGGAAGATATGGAAAT
>NW_021328225.1:0-246 GCF_001605985.2 Dendrobium catenatum | reverse complement strand
AGCCTTGCTAAATGCCTTTCCAAAGTCTGGAAGTAAAACGTCCATCTCGATCAGAAACAATCACTCGAGGCATACCATGCAATCTGACTATTTCCTTCACATATATCTGTGCTAATTGATCCACCGGATCGGTCTGTCTAATCGGAAGAAAATGGGCTGACTTCGTCAATCGATCTACGACTACCCAAATGGCATCATGTCCTTGTCTTGATCGAGGAAAACCCATCGCAAAGTCCATCGTTACCT
>NW_021328224.1:0-212 GCF_001605985.2 Dendrobium catenatum | reverse complement strand
TAAGGGGAAAAATATAATCAAATACCCGCATGGGCCCGGAGAGCGTGTTATTGGTACACACGTGACGTCCAGGGATGCTACGCGGGTCAACAAGTGAATTGATGTTCGAACCCGATCCTTCTATACTGATCAATAGGAGTCGACAGGGTTCAAACAATTGAACAAATATACGGTTGCGACGACCGGTATATTTATCTTAATACATTCATATT
>NW_021328223.1:0-301 GCF_001605985.2 Dendrobium catenatum | reverse complement strand
CGTCCTAGGACGAAAATAATTTCGTCCTGGACGATCAGGACTTAAAAAAATTTCCTCCAACTCCTGTTCGTTTCATTGCTCTTATGGGGAGAAAACTGACCTGATCATCCCGTACGAATATATTTGTCCCATACGATCAATACAAATATTGTAAATTCTCCTTAAGTGTGTGTGTGTTTTTTATTCACTCAATTACAATCACTCCCTGTCAATTCAAGGAATAATTTAAAGCTTCAATTTTGCAAAAAATTGTATGCTGAATTTGATTTGAAGTCTTCATAGTTTGGAGTTCAATTTCCCT
>NW_021328222.1:0-411 GCF_001605985.2 Dendrobium catenatum | reverse complement strand
TTCCTTTTAGTAGCGGAATCATTGCACCAATGAAGCGGAAATTGCTCTTGCATGTAAATGTTTTAGTCTTGATTTGGATGGCTTTTTTTATTATTTTATATAGTTAATTTTTAGTATAAAAAATTATTGAAAGTAGGAAAAATATAATGATCTAAAACTGTTCCAAATGAAATCTAAATTTAATTATCTCTTTGAAAGAGATTTGCTTTATTATTATTGTTAGTATTATTCTCTGAAAAACTACGAATCAAATGTCTATGGAATCGAACTTTTATTACGTCTGGTGTAAGGACGTAGAGGAACGTCCGGTTGGAGGTAAAATCCTGTCAAAAAACTCGGTATTTGCTCGGTACAACTAGATATTATTTGATATTAACGAGGAATACCGCTATTTGAAGATCAATATTGAGT
>NW_021328221.1:0-315 GCF_001605985.2 Dendrobium catenatum | reverse complement strand
ATCTAGAATATTTAATGCACATATCAATGTTAAAATCTTTTTATTGATCGTTTTTCATCTCTTTCCTTAATCACAATTTAATAGCATTTATTCATCTATTGAAACAATAAATTAAATATGAAATTTTGAATGCACTGTGTTAATCTAAAACAAAATTTAAATGTAGATATTAAATATTTAAATGACTCGCCCGCCTAGAATTTTGACTTTTGCATTTTAAATGATCAGTCTTATGACTACAAAAGAAATTATTTTATCTGTGAAAATTGATTTTTCATAAATAATAAAGTAATTTATAGTTTTATACTTTAACAT
>NW_021328220.1:0-315 GCF_001605985.2 Dendrobium catenatum | reverse complement strand
CCAAAATTCCAGGTCCTGGGGAATTAACTTTAAGAAGCAAATTAAATAATTAGAATAAAACTAATACTAGAATTAAACTCAACACAGATGCAATCAGGACCTAGGATCATAGGGATTTTGTAGGTCTCCCTAACACCTTTCCAATGACCCTAAGAACATCTCATTTGGTCAAGTTTGCAGGGAGATATTGATTTTTGAAGATCCCATGAATTTTCTGTAAAATTAACATTGCAACCCATGACCCCGAGTTTGAGATTTTGATGATGACTAATAATGTCGTCTGAATTATCTATTCATTGAATATTATTTTGTTTA
>NW_021328219.1:0-501 GCF_001605985.2 Dendrobium catenatum | reverse complement strand
TATACATAATGTATTGTGTTATGGAACAAAGTGAGGAAGACCAGGGCAAATTAAATTCTCAAATACTACAATTCAGAAAATTGGTATTTTACTTGAATGAATCTTGGAAAGAAAAATCCAATATAGCATTGCAAATTTTTTTTTTTTTTTAAAGAAAGGAGCCAAATAAATGAGACACAATGTAATGAAAATTTACTCTTAAAAGAGGACTTATTAAAAAGAAATGATAATAAGATTTCATCCTTTTATTACTTTATAGGTGTGTGCTTACACAATTAATATAGGAATGAGTCAAAATACGATTTAGTAGTTCTACAGTTGTCATGTAACAATGATCAGGGAAAATTAAGAATGAAAGTATCTCAATAAAAAAATCATTTTATCCAAATTGCACATTACTCTATAAGAAAATATTAATACATAAGAATTGATCATTTCAACATATAACTAATCTATCACTATTAATTTTTAAAATAAACTAAACATATAGATAATATCCAT
>NW_021328218.1:0-281 GCF_001605985.2 Dendrobium catenatum | reverse complement strand
CAACCCCTACTCCAGCATCTTTGCAGCAAAAAAAAAAAGTTCTCAACTATGGAACTGTGATCTACCAAAAAAAAAAAACACCTGTCACCTCAGCCATACTCCAACAAAGCAGCTTAGTGAAGATGAAAGGAAGAAATCCCGAATGAGGCGGCTGTGAAGAATATTGAATGCGTTCGTTTATAGAAATAGGGCAAGCTCGACAGTTGACTACACGGGCGTCGTGCGAAATGTATCGCTCGAAGTTTAAATCCCGTTAAATCCGGCTACCCCTCGGATTTACT
>NW_021328217.1:0-967 GCF_001605985.2 Dendrobium catenatum | reverse complement strand
AAACTGCTGTCCATCAGTCATCCCCTGAATTATCCTCCCCGTTCTACATCAGTTCCCCCTTAATTAGAAACCTTCCTAAACTACTCCCCTTGATTAGGAACCTTCTAAATATCTTCCCATAGGCTTCACAAGATGGGCCCCCTTGGCATATCATATAGATGCATGAATGAGCCAAGAGGAAAATAAATTCTAATGATATTTGTAGATATGTCCTTATAAAAGAGACATTAAACAAGAAAAATAAGAAATGAGAAAGAGAGACACAAGAAAATTCCCAAAGATGTTAAAGAAAAGAAAGATAAAATTTCAAAAAATATTTTGAGCATTCTTGAACCATCTCGTACTTAATTTGAGGACGTGACCATCACTTTCCTTGCTAAGAAAATAAAAATCACCCGCTAAACTTCTAAAAAAATTATAGAAGGGGATATAAACGCAGAAAAATATGGGCTTCAATTCAGCCTAATCCTCCATTTGCCAAGAGTAGAGTTGATAGTGATGTGAAACGTATTAGCATGGATGATTAAATTAAGGAAGTTTGCACGCTTAAATTTTAGAGCACAATAATTATAAGCTTTCTCTTGATGATAAACGACAAAATAAAAATGATAAGGTGATAAAATAGCTTTGGTCTAAACACATGCGAGAGGTTGAGATCATTAAATTGTCAAATAAATCTTACTTTGCATACATGGATTGTTCCAACAGTAAATTCAAATACTAACAATAAGATTAGTCTATGAAAGTTCCCTCACACAACTCTTCTAATTGCTAGGTTTTAGCGGAGAAGCATTAGCATGATCGTCATGAATTTACTAGACCACAATTGAGAGTCGCTACGAAGATAAAAGATCCGGGAGAAGAGTTTACCCAAAGGAAGTAGATTCGAGGCCCCGAGGTGATCGTTTAGGTGCTTGAGAGAGTGGGCAACAACTTTCAAGGCTTGGGAACCTTCTGGTTGGCGATT
>NW_021328216.1:0-201 GCF_001605985.2 Dendrobium catenatum | reverse complement strand
AGGTACTAATGAAGTTAAGCAAACCCGTTTGAACTTTCTCTTGCATGACTACAAACTTTTTCGTATGAAAACCCATGAATCGATTTCTGACATGTACACTAGGTTTACTCAGATTGTTACTTCATTACATGCACTAGGAAAAGAGCTTTCGAATTATGAAAAAGTTAACAAGATTTTGAGATGCTTGCCTTCGTCTTATGA
>NW_021328215.1:0-226 GCF_001605985.2 Dendrobium catenatum | reverse complement strand
CATTCGTGGGAGGTGGAGCTATAGAAGCAGAGGATTGGTTCATGAAGGTCGAGAAGATTTTGGAGGGGATGCTATGCCCTCAGGATAGAAGAGTAGCCTTAGCTACTCATGCCTTCTATGGGGAGGCAGAAAGATGGTGGAGAAGACAGTTGGAAGAAACTTTTACTGGGAGATCTAGCAATCAAATCACATGGGTGGAATTTGTCAAAGTGTTTAAAGATTGGTA
>NW_021328214.1:0-212 GCF_001605985.2 Dendrobium catenatum | reverse complement strand
TGAAGTTTGTATTTCTTTGAAATTAAATTGAAAAGGAATGGTTGTAATTGAGTGAATAAAAACATACACACATACATAAGGAGATCATAAAATATTTATACTGATCGTACTGGACGATATACGTTCGTACGGGACGATCAGACAGTTATCTCCTATTGAGCATATAGAACGAATTGGAACTTGCTTAAAAATTTTTCTAAGTCCTATTCGTC
>NW_021328213.1:0-472 GCF_001605985.2 Dendrobium catenatum | reverse complement strand
ACATCCTTGCATGCATTAGGTAGAGAAATTTCAAATTTCTGAGAAAGTGAATAAAATTCTTAGATGCTTATCTAGTTCCTATGATGCTAAGATAGCTTCTATCACTGAGTCCAAAGACCTTAATGTTTATTCTATTGATAACCTCCTTGCGTCACTAATTGCATACGAGCAAGGAGTAAGCCAAAGACAAAGTGATGCATGTGAAAAGAAAAAGGAGCGGACGGTGGCATTAAAAGATAGCAACTCAGAAAGTGAAAGCTCTACAGGGGAGGAAGAGGATAATATAGCACTGATGACCCGATAATTCAAAAATTTTCTGAAGAGAAAACAGAAGCGTCATCAGAACAGCTGGAAAGGTAAGAGCTCATGGTCCAATAAGGTTTCATGTGATACAATTTGTTTTGAGTGCAGGAAGCCAGGACATCTTCGAGCCGACTGCCCCAATCTGAAGAGTCAACCAGCTAAGGAGAAA
>NW_021328212.1:0-341 GCF_001605985.2 Dendrobium catenatum | reverse complement strand
AATGTTATAAATTTAATTCATTATAAATATTTCTAAGTGTATTTTTGACAGCATATAAAATAGTCTTAGTTCAATAAATTATAAATTGTTTGTGACAACTTTCATGTTATTTTGAATTGCAGATAGTAATCATAATTTATTTGTCAATTTTTTTTTACTAATTTAAAAAAAAAAATTGTGATGAAAAATTATCCTTTATAACCAAATAATTTTATTACTTTCATCACAATAGATTCCCAATCTATTTTATAAAATGATGAAGCATTCTCAAGAAAACCTATAAATTATAATTCTTTTATATACTATTTAATTATGTAATATTTATAAAAAAATAATAATAG
>NW_021328211.1:0-358 GCF_001605985.2 Dendrobium catenatum | reverse complement strand
ATTCATATTCAAACTAAACCTACAATGGAGTCATTATTGTAATGGCTTCATGATCAATGTCTTTATGGAGATTGTCATCATCCTCAAACCAAATCGTCTAAGCTATATATGGAGCAAATGATTTCCTCTTCTTTATTCATGAACACATTCGTAGAGCTAAAGATGAGCAATTCTTTCGCAATCCACGCATCTCATTTTAGAAATTTAGCAATTTATCTTACTATCTCTGTAGCACTTGCCTCAAATTCAAATTTAGTCCTTGCACGCAGCTCATCTTGGTCAATTGGTTGGGAGCTTTGACTACCAACCAAGAGGTCTTGAATTCGAGTTTTACTATTTTTTTAATATAATTTTTTAA
>NW_021328210.1:0-369 GCF_001605985.2 Dendrobium catenatum | reverse complement strand
CAGAAAGAGCCATGACTGTACAAAAATCAAAAAGTACCTATCACAAATCAGACTCTGAACTCTAGTCCAAGACCTCCTTCCCTTTCCCAGAACTTGAAAATCACCAGAAAGCAAGGGTGAACTCAACAGCTCAGCAAGACAACAAACCTCTAATCAAAACTCTCAGAATCCAAAACCAACATATCAGACAAATCCGTACAGAAATCAGAACAGAATCGGACAGATATCAAATCGGACAGATCAGAACGGAACAGATTAAATCAGACAGAACTGTACGGAAACAAAAGTCGTATCAAATCAGAAACAGAACAGAATCGTGTTAGAATAGTATCAGAAATCATATCAGAATCAGAAATAAAACAGAAATCA
>NW_021328209.1:0-2399 GCF_001605985.2 Dendrobium catenatum | reverse complement strand
TTCAAATAAGTTTTCTAAGAGTTACATCTAACTCAGCCCGCCATAAGCTACTAAACTCAGCTCGAAGGATTCACAAAGTAGCCTGTTAATCATGGCTTTTCACTCAAAAGAACTCAACTTTCCCAGAAAATCAACCATCCAACTAATGATTCTCATAAGAAGAACTTGCTAAGAGTACTCAACCTCAATTTCACGACAAACTTGCTCGCTATATAGCTAATTATAGTGGTTCAACCTACACATTCCTCACCTATAAATAAGGGGGTTATTAGTCAAACATGAGCATATGAAAAATCACATGACAAAATCATATGAAACCTCATCAAAATTCTCTTTGAAATCTCACTTTAGCTTGTTCTTTCATTTTTTTTTAAAAACTTTTTCTTCTCTTTTAGAAGGGTTCGAATAAGTTCTTGTGCAAGATAGAGGTATGATTACTTATGATCCCTTGCCAACTTAATATTGAGTTACCCTGCTTACATTCCTCATTAAATGTATTTGGTCGAGTTGGAAACTCCATCTGTGACAAGCACATCTGGAATTCATTATCGATGCACACTACACTATATGCTTGTGACATGAGGAACTATAACATCCTCCATAAAGACCGTGGTCACAATATAAAGGACTATCATCACCTTCAAAGCCTTTTGGAAGAACTTATTTTTGTTGACTTATGATCCCTAAAGAAGGGAGATGCCAACTTAATATTGAGTTACCCTACCTACATTCTTCATTAAATGTATTTGGTCGAGTTGGTAACTCCATCTATGAAAAGTACATCTAGAATCCATTATCGATGCACACTACAGTACTACACTATAAGCTCATGACATGATGAACTATGACATCCTCCATAAAGACTGTGGTCACAATATAAAGGACTATCATCACCTTAAAAGCACTCTTCCTGGTTATTAGCAAATTGCAAGCCGACAAGTATAAGGAAAATGGGTTGGAAAGATATTTTTTGTGTTCTAGGCCTTCTGAACAGCCCCTTCTACATGTCAAACTTTCTTTGTCCTCTTCCATAGGTTGAAGTGCTCTTACCTGTCAAATGCAACTTGTGTGGTTACTAGTCATCTTCAAACTTTGAAGAAGTGCTTGCCAGTAGAAAAAGGATTGTGAACTTCTCTCACCTTCTTGAGGAATTCAAAATTTAAATATCCATCCTGAAGAAAGATTCAATAGACAAGTCAACTAATGTTATGATACAAATGTTTGTGAACAGAACTTTTGCTCGATATACCTTGTCCTTCAAAAAGTCGACATGACATCACAGTGATCCAACCTTATAAAGCTCAAATCTATGTGGAAATGATCTTTACAACATCAAAGAACTATTTGATCGTAAAGCATATGGATTTTAAACCCACACTAGAAAGGACATTCTAAGAACTTAAAGTGGAGTGGCTTAATGATATTTTATCCATGAAAGAGAAATACCTTGAGTCCTTGACGGTCTTGTGAAATTATTCTTTTAGTGAATGAAGTTAATTTTAATTTTTTAGTTACACTTTTTTCTTTGCAAAAAAAAAAAAAATCATTCTATTGGCAAATTTAATAGTTTTATTTCATGCTATTTATATATTCATCAAATACTCAAGGTGCTCATCTAAAAGAAATTAATAATTCACTGTAGTTAAGGATATTGTCCAGAATCCATCATCATATACAAGGTCAATTACCATAATTTGATTACAAGTGAGATGATATAAATTTGTCTTATAAACACGGACAAATATAAAAGAAACAAATTTTTTCATTAAATATAGAAATTTAATTGCATCAATTCAAAAGAAAAGAAATTAGAAAGGTATCTTGATTTAATCGAGACCATCTTCATAACATTACTTGTCTAATTAGAAGGTACATAAAAAAATTCATAATGAAATAAAAAAGAGGCTGTAAAATCAAGGCTTTCCTATGACTCGATTAGGAAAGTTGAGGTATTAGATTTGATTTATGTTAAGCAAGGTAGAGGTATACCTAAAAAGATTTGGTTATAAAATATTAGAAATGATCTTTATTAGATTTAAATGAGAATTTGACTTTTAACATGACATAATGGCGAAAAAAGATTCATGTAGCCGAGCCCATGTAGTGGGACAAAGGCTTGATGTCGTTGTTGTTGTTGTTGTTGTTGTTTGTTTTGGTATTCTCAAGGACGACTTAAACTAGCAATAGAACTTTTGAACTCGACATAGAGACAGCGCAACTACTCCCAATATGCAATAGAATTGTAGATCAACTTCAAAATTGTGAGGGAAATCTTCTCTTTGGATAAACTCAACGTTTAAAATTGCGCAATAAAAGGCGCGCCTCAGCGCAATTTCGTCCACTTAAGCCTCAAAGCCTACACAATAAGTTTAGTTTATGAGGCTTACGCCTCAAGTTTA
>NW_021328208.1:0-253 GCF_001605985.2 Dendrobium catenatum | reverse complement strand
AGGAAATACATTAATTAAGAACTAAAATTCATAAAAAAAATAAATCATAATTAAAGGTTTAAATTATAGCCGTCGATTTACGACGCCTCCTATGATAGATGCACCAAATCTTCGTACCGATGTCCGCATCAGAAATATTAGTATAACGTCGTCACCTAACTCTTCAATGGAAAACAAAAACCTAATTTCATAATGAAACTCTAATATTTCAAACCCAAAAAACATAAAACCCCTAAAGCAATTCGAAGCAACA
>NW_021328207.1:0-220 GCF_001605985.2 Dendrobium catenatum | reverse complement strand
AAGGTGGGCGACATGGTCCTGCAGAGACTTGCTATACCAATATATCATAAAAAAAAAACTAAAATAAACCTCCTCAAGTAGGGCTGGAAGACCTGATTCATCAGGGCTTGAAAGGTGGAGGGGGCGTTAGTGAGCCCGAACGGCATCACTAAAAACTCATAATGACCTTCGTGTGTCCGAAATGTTGTCTTCTGAATGTCTTCAGTCCTCATCCTAATCT
>NW_021328206.1:0-266 GCF_001605985.2 Dendrobium catenatum | reverse complement strand
CGACGGCAGATGCGGATTTGACTTAACACAGTCAACATGCCGCACCCGCCATTGGATGCTCTGCATTTTGAATCAACCGTCAGGACTGAGTCGGACGATGATTCGATCCGAGGGAAGCATATATTCAGTCAGATGGAAGTGCGGGGCGATGTGATCCTAGCCGTTGATCGTAAGATCAACAGTCTTGGACTCACGCCATTACCACAGAACATAAACTGATGCGCTAAATAATAATTTGACTTGTTTGATCGATCGGATCTATCAAA
>NW_021328205.1:0-262 GCF_001605985.2 Dendrobium catenatum | reverse complement strand
CTCCACCACCTCCATCTGATGATCTGGATCCCTCATTGTTTTAGTATGTACTTTATGTTGTTTGTTTCCTGTCTTTTTGTAGTGTGCTTGTTAGTCTTTTGTGATGTTTTTCTTTTGTTTCTGGACCCTCTTTTTGTGATGACAAAAGGGGAGTAGGGTGTAGGAAAATGCTATTGGGTTTTGGGTTTGTAAGGTTTGAAATTTAAATGAAACCTATTTTTTAAAATTTTCCTACTTGTGTTTTCCATCATAAAAAAGGGGG
>NW_021328204.1:0-218 GCF_001605985.2 Dendrobium catenatum | reverse complement strand
CATCTCTATAACATTTTTTTTTCATTTTATATAGGCCTACAAGTCATCAAAGCAGTTATGAATTAATAAAACTTTTGTCATTTACATAATAATGTACAACTATACAAGATATACATTGTAAGTTTCTTCCCTTGTAAAGTTCATAATACTAGTCAAGCTTAAAACCAATCAAACAAATTTCTAAGTTTATCTCACCTTAGAGAAGCTTATCTTTTTCA
>NW_021328203.1:0-781 GCF_001605985.2 Dendrobium catenatum | reverse complement strand
GTCGCCCCCATTCATTCCGGTGGGGGTGCTACGGGCGAAACCACCGGGTCATAGCCCCCGGTGTTGTAAGTTCCCTTAAACTTAGAAAACTTCTAGGGGCCCCAATGATTGCACGCTTCCCAACCTTAGGTCCTTGTAGTAACTTCAATATTTCTTATTAGGATGCTTTTATTTATTTTAGATCCTAAACATGTTTACACCTACGTATATGTCTAAAGGGTTAGAAATAAATTTCTTTTCATCCCATAACCTTAGTGACACTTAAGGACAAAAATTAAGGACCGAATCTTAGAAAATATAGACTTAGGGTGCATGCTCCCTATAGGATAGAGACGTTAAAACAAAAACTTAGCGACACACTTTCCTAGATTTGATTTTTGTTTTCTTAATTCACTAATAATCAACCAATCAATCTTAATCTAATTTTTAAAATATATTAAAACACTCAATTCTTAATCAAATCATTATTAACATTTTATAATCATTAAATTATAAATCTAAAACATACACCTAAAACAAATCTAACTAATCTAATAATCAACACTTAACTAATCTAAAATTTAAAAGAAGTAGATTTAATTAGGAGATCAAATCATAAGCTAAAAATTAATTAGGATAAAAGATTTCTAAATATCAAATTTTAGAATAATTTCTAAAACTAGCCAACAAACTTGATTAATAAAATACTTAATTCACTCTTTTCTTTTCATTTTCATAACAAATTAAAATAATTCAACAAAAATTGGTTGCCACTGGGTAACCCAGGCCTACGAGGCTATTA
>NW_021328202.1:0-307 GCF_001605985.2 Dendrobium catenatum | reverse complement strand
AAAACTAAGTTTGAAAACTTTTTAAATTTTGATCCATGACTAACAACAAAAATCATAATACAGTAGAAGGGTATTCTATTACCTGACCACCTTTGTTTGATAATATCGCTTTTAATTTTTGGAAAACTCGCATGTCTAAATTTTTACAATCAATTGATTATCGCATGTAGATAATTGTTAAGGATGGTTATACACCTCAAATTGGAAAATTGAATGGCGTTACTGTTCCACTTCCTTTTACTGAATGGAGTCTAGATGATAGAGATTTAACATAATTAAATGCAAAATGTTTGAATTGTTTTTTCTA
>NW_021328201.1:0-229 GCF_001605985.2 Dendrobium catenatum | reverse complement strand
ATCACTCCATAGCAACCGGTGTCCACCAACTTCACTCTTAATTGGTCAATGACCTGAGTGGAAATGAAATTATGGATAGCCCCACTATCAATTAGCACAACTACCTCACGGTCAGCTATCTCTCCTTTTACTTTCATAGTGTGACTAAGAGTGAATCCCACAGCAGAGTTCAGAGAGACTTCTGCCACATCTAGGTGCAGCTTCTCCTCCTCTTCAGATCTGCTCCCAC
>NW_021328200.1:0-302 GCF_001605985.2 Dendrobium catenatum | reverse complement strand
TTCAGAGCTCGAACCTTTGTTTAGAACAGCATAAGATTAGGAGAAAATTACTGGGAATTTTTGGAGAGAGTGCACAACTGCTACTTATAATTTATGCTTCTTTTCTCACTCTCCTTAAACAAACTGCATCTGTTGATTTACTTGGCTTGCATCTTTCTTGCTTGTTTAGAAACATTCCAGACATTAAAACTATGGTTTTGCTTTGAACTCTTCATTTTTGTATTTGTGCCACAGGCCTCATGTGCATGGCTAGTAACCATGGACGGAACCTGCTTTAATTTTCAGAGGGGTAAATTTATAAG
>NW_021328199.1:0-366 GCF_001605985.2 Dendrobium catenatum | reverse complement strand
CTGTTCGTACAGTACAAAACCTTTGGTCTAAAGTCATACTGAGGCCTCGGGACGATCGAAATTCACCTAATCGTATTATACAATACCTATCATACTGTACGATTTGACTGCCTTTTCCCAAAATGAGCGGTCAGAATATTGATTGTCTATCGTACTGTATGATTCTAGATCGTACTGTACGATTTCAGAAAATTCCTATAAGTACCCTTGCCTAGGCCATTCAATTCACTCAATCCTCTCCTCACTCAGCCTTCACTTAGTTTTTGTGCCCTCTTGCAATGTCTAAACGAGGTCGGATGACTGCTGCAAGCTTGTCCTTGTCGAGTCGCCAACCTGATCGCTTTCTGATTAGTGAGAATGAGGAAG
>NW_021328198.1:0-421 GCF_001605985.2 Dendrobium catenatum | reverse complement strand
ATCACTAAGCATGACTTAGGTGCTTTTCTCAACTTAAAAACTGAAGATTTTAGAGCTCACACCCTTATGAACGATAACACCTTCAAGTGGTTTGAAATCAATAGCGTGATTAGAGGAAATAACCTAGATTATCATATTGCTAGAGTTTCTGGAATGACCAAAAATGCTCGAATCATCCAGCACATTCTTAGATCTTCTATTATTCCAAAAGCTGGTGATAGAATCAATATTACTCAACTCCTTTCTGTTGTAACATTTTTGATTATGAGTAAAAGTCCTATTGATGAAGCCCAACTTATCTTAGACCATCTTTATGGGCTTTCTGAAATTGGGCATGCTGATCAGAAAAGAAAAAGAAATATTTCATTAGGTCACTTTGTTACCTTTATTTTGGAAAAGAAATACAATCTAGTGCATCCTG
>NW_021328197.1:0-237 GCF_001605985.2 Dendrobium catenatum | reverse complement strand
TTTTGATTTTATAAAATGTTTTTCTCTCTCCTCAAATCGAGCAGATTTCCTTATAAAATAAGTCTGATCGTCCTGGCCGATCGCCACATCGTCCAGGACGATATGAACAATTTTCAATCGTCTAGGATGATTTTACAAGACGATAATTAATGTGATAAAAACCGTGGCTCTCGGGATTTTTTTCTCATCTGATCGTCTCATTGTTGGATCTAGTAATTAGGATGTTAAGCCTAAGTG
>NW_021328196.1:0-981 GCF_001605985.2 Dendrobium catenatum | reverse complement strand
TGCCTTCTTAATTGTGCAGCTCTAAACCTTATTCATACGGCTATGGTTAAGCACCTAGCTAGAATTGCATCAGATCATTGTCCTATTTCTATCAATATCTTGGTTAAGAAGACTATAAATAAAAGAGGTATTATGTTTGAAGACACTTGGCTTTCTTATAATGCTTCTCACTCAATAGTTCGGTCCTCATGGAAAAAAGATGCTAAAGGTACAGCTTCAGAAGTTCTAAATTCTAAATTTAGAAGGACCTTGAGATCCTTATTCTTTTGGAGTAAGGGTAAACAGAAAAATCTGCTAGAAACCAAGGAGAAGCTAAAAAAAGAAATTTTGGAGTTACAAGAAGAAGAAACCAGAATGGGAGGTCTTCCAAATCTAAAACTTTGTTTTCTTAAAAGCAAAGTTGCTGAATTCAATAACACTTTGAGTAGATTAAGTATGTGGTGGAAGCAAAGAGCAAAAATCCGATGGTTACAAGAAGGAGATACCAACTCTAAATTCTTTCATGCATATGCAACAGCAAGGAGAAATGTCAATAGAATTAACTGTGTGAAGAATGAGGAAGGGATCTTATGTGAAGACAAACATAGCATTGAAGAAATTTTCTCAAATTTCTTCAAATGTAAATGGAAGGAAAGAAATTGTTGGTTAAATGAATGGCCGGTTCCATCAAGGAAATTGGATGAAGAAGATTGTAAAATTCTGAACAAAGAATTTACGTTGAAAGACTTGGAGGATATCATGTCAAATTTGGGGTCTAACATTTCACCAGGTATCGATGGAATAACTTACTCTTTTTTAAAATCCTATTGGTATATCATTAAGCTAGATGTTTGGGCTGCGATTAAAGATTTCTTTGATTCGGGATCTCTCTGTCATAAATGGAAGGAAACTAATGTGATTCTAATTCCTAAGATAGAATCTCCTTTACATCCTTATAATTATCGTCCCATCAGCTTGTGTAATGCCATTTACAAACTAGTG
>NW_021328195.1:0-435 GCF_001605985.2 Dendrobium catenatum | reverse complement strand
ACACTTAAATAATTGGGGATTTGGAATTCCTTTGTTTCTTAGATTTGAAGAATGTCTCAACTGGCTGGATCTCCTTACTCAAAATGATTGTATGCTTCTTAATTTATACTATAATGTTGTATTCCTCTCTTGGAAAGCTAGGAATATGTACATTCATGAAGGTGTGGAAGAGAGCTCGGTATTGATTGCTTCCAATGTCGTTTGTTATTCCTCAGTCTCTCACAGCTTTTGTCATTTCTACTCGGGCCACTGGGATGCTAACCAGTGGTTTAGATTCTCCAATACTTGGTATCCTCCTCCTCCTGACTGGTTAAAGGTCAATGTCGATGCCTCTCTAATCTCTTCATATAGAGTTGGAGTTGGAGGGGTTTTCCGATAGTGCAAAGGTATCCTCCTTCAAGGAAGATTTTTGTTGGCATTTGGAAAATCTTGTGT
>NW_021328194.1:0-2308 GCF_001605985.2 Dendrobium catenatum | reverse complement strand
ACAACCTCGGATAGGTCATACATCCTTGATGGATTTTTCAGACCTCTTCCATATAGGTTAACGTCATCGAGTAGGGCTCTAACATACAACCTTAGATAGGTCATATGTTATTGATTGACTTTCCTGACCTCTTCCATTTAGGTTAACGTCATCAAACAGGGCTCTAACATACAATCTTGGATAGGTCATACATCCTTTATGAATTCTTTTAACCACTTTTATATAGGTTAATATCATTGAGCAGAGCTCTAATATACAACCTCAGATAGGTCATACATCCTTAATGAATTCTCCTGACCTCTTCCATATAGGTTAGCATCATCGAGTAGGCCTCTAACATACAACCTCGGATATGTCACACATTCGTAGTATATTCTCTCAATCTATTTCATATAGGTTAATATTACAACCTCAAACGGGTCATGTATCTTTGGCAATTTCTGTTGAGTCTAGTAAATAGGTTGTTAGACCAAAGTTAATGTCCCAAGGCTACCAAGAGGGGGGGTGAATTGGTATTTTAAAAATTTAAAAACCTCTTTGAAAATGTGTTGAACTGAAATGAAAATTTTTATTAAATTTTTTATAGAAAACATTTTTCAACCACAGAGTTTTTAAAACAAAAATAAAATGCAGAAGTTTGTATAAATAGTGACTCTCCTTTTGCACCCACAGCAAGGCGGAGAAGTCTTTACAAAACACTCTTTTTACCACTACCCGGTGCGGCAGAGAACCGTTGTCCTTTTATATAATCCCTAGTGTTGGCAGAGAACCGTCCATCCTTTCACACTCTCCTAGTGTGGGCAGAGAACCCTTCGTCCTTTCACACTCTCCTAGTGTGGGCAGAGAACCCTTCGTCCTTTCACACTTTTCAAGTGTCGGCAGAGAACCGGATATCCTTGACAGATCTTCTCACAAGAATCTATATGGAAGAAAGAAAAGAGTGAGGTAATCCCAATTCACAAGTAGAGATTCTTACCTTTAAACTCCAAGTGAAGCCTTCACGCTCCAGTGGTAGGAATCCTCCTTTGAATGCACTCTTACACTCTCTCCTTGGCTATTCTCTCAAAAGGCACGAAGATCAAATGACAAAAAGATTGGGTGGCAGTCTAATTTGGACTATATACACAAAAGATAAGAAAAATCGCCCAAAAACTGCAAGTTTTCAATTCTGTACACAGTGGATCGTCCCGTACGATCGTGGATCGTCCTGGACGATATTACTTAAAAGCCTTGAAACGAACCTCTTTGTATATGTGTACGAAATGTTTTTGTACAAGCTGATCATCCCGTACAAACAAAGTTCGTCCGGTATGAACGATTATTACAAGGTCGGTTCCAAAAACTGCAGAAAAACCGTCCTAAGTCGGTTGTATCATCTGGACAAAAATTGGTTCGTCCGGACGAAATTCTTACAGAGACCAGATCGTCCTGGACGATATTTAATTTCATCTGGACGAAAATCTTACAGAGAGCAACTCGTCATGTACGATAACTTAATTTCGTCTGGATGAAAATCTTACAGAGACCAGATTGTCCTAGACGATATTTAATTTCGTCTGGACGAAAACCTTACAGAGAGCAACTCATCATGTACGATAATTTAATTTCGTCTGGACGAAAATTTTATAGAGAACAAATCGTCCCGGACGATTTTTAATTTCGTCCTGGATGAATGGACTTAGAAAATTTTTCTGGCCAGTTCCTATTCGTTCCATGTGATCTTAATAGGAGATAACTGTCTGATCATCCCATACGAACTGATATCGTCCCGTACGATCAGTATAAATTTTATATGATCTCCTTATGTGTGTGTGTATGTTTTTATTCACTCAATTATAATCACCCCCTTTCAAGTTTATTTCAAAGAAAAGTACAAGCTTCAAATACACAAAGTATCTCATGCTGAATTTTATTTGAAGTCTTCGTAGTCTGGAGTTTGATTTTTCTGAAATTTTAGTACTCACAAGAGCAAATACAAATCTTCTAAAATTGTTAGGAGATAACTACACATTTGAACAATAATGTTTGAAATCATCAAAAACTATACAAGTTACAAAAAGTATAAAATATCTAAATAGCAACTATCTTAACAATCTCTCCCTTTTTTATGATGGCAAAACAATTATTGTTTGTATGATCTCATATTTAAAAAATCTCCTAAACTCCCCCTGAATTAATGAATACATGAAAATAAGGAGGCATTTTGAATTAAAGAATAATATTTTTGTTTTTCAAATTTTTTTTTTTAACAAAAATACAAGACAATAACACAAGCCATAACACAAAATCAAAATGCAAACAGAAACAT
>NW_021328193.1:0-305 GCF_001605985.2 Dendrobium catenatum | reverse complement strand
CGAACAGGGGAGGTCGGGTAATAGAATACCCTTCCGTGGTGTTACGATTCTCAAGGTTAGCCATGGATCAAAATTTAAAAAGTTTTCAAACTAATTTTTTATGAATCCTGCTCTGATGCCACTTGAAAGTTCATTACGGATGTTAAGCCCTATAGAACTGGCCCAAGCTAACCAAGAGGGGGGGTGAATTGGTATTTTAGAAATTTTCTTTTCACAAAGAAGTAAAATCTCATAAACCAAAATCAGACCACAAAAAAATGCGGAAATAAAAGTGTGGAAGCAAGAAATAAGAACACAGAGATTTA
>NW_021328192.1:0-324 GCF_001605985.2 Dendrobium catenatum | reverse complement strand
GCTGAGTTGAATGCAGCTTGGGGCAGTGAAGAGTACACTAGGAAGAGGGATCAAAATCGATAGAACATAGCTTCTGATGTTGGTGGCTTGGGTAGTTCACTTCATACAGGTGGCTCCATTCCACATACTGAGCACAAGCGTCGTTTGATAATGAATTTAAAAAAAAATAAATTTTTTCTTTAAAATAAAAGAGATGCTGGGTAGAGAACCAACTCCTGTGGAATTGCATAGTCGCACTAATAAGCGACAGGAGGATCAACAATGGATTAATGAGAGAGCAAGAAAAACCCATGTAAGTATATGTGCTTAATATTTTCTATTTTT
>NW_021328191.1:0-230 GCF_001605985.2 Dendrobium catenatum | reverse complement strand
GATTATACTAGTATTGTTCCACTAAGGGTGTTGTACAAAAAAGAAGAACCCCAACCTAATGGAAAAAAAAAGAATTAAACTAGGATAGTGCTACGAATGGATTTATCCACCACTAACACGTCATATCCTTAGGAAAAGAAGAATCCTATCCTAAAGAAAATAAAAACTGGATTAAAACTTGGATAGTGCCACAAAGAGTGTTATCAACCATTAGCACCTCAAATTAGGAT
>NW_021328190.1:0-340 GCF_001605985.2 Dendrobium catenatum | reverse complement strand
AAGTATTGTATATATTATATACAAATTTGTATATATTATGCATAAGTTTATAAACATCATGTAAAAATTTATTTACATTATGCACAAATTTATACACATTGTGCACAAGTTTATATATACTATATACAAGATTATACACACTATATACAAGTACTGTATATACTATATATAATGTGTATAAACTTATACATATTATAGATAGTATGTACAGTTATACACATTATGTACAAGTATTGTGCATAATATGTATAAATTAATACAAGTGTGTACAAATTTAAACACATAGTGTATAAGTATTATACACGCTATATACAAGTTTATAGATATTGTGTGCAAGCAT
>NW_021328189.1:0-669 GCF_001605985.2 Dendrobium catenatum | reverse complement strand
CACCTCTACAACCACCCGACGCACATGTGCGCGGTGCCGTGAGGGAAAGAGAAGTAAGCAATCCATCGCCTAAGAAATCTCACACTCATATTTCAATTACCACATGGTAGAGGACAAATCGTCGTGGCCATGAATAATCAAAACATAAGTAGGACTTCTTTAGGTAAAATTAAAATCACATATCATGAAGCAATCGATCGATATACATCTCTCTAAAAAGAGGAATATATATACGACCGTGTAGAAAGAATAATCTCATAATGAATGAATAGAAATGGCAAGGGAACACACTTGCCATCGAGAACAACAATCATCATCTCAAAAATTATTGATTATTAAAGAAATCACAGTGGTAACACCCATGCTGACTAATGGGACCCTGTGAAAAGTACAAGCAACATTTATGTATTCAAAAGAGACTGTTCTTGTAACTAAAATCAAGGTCTCAACGAGAAAATATATCATTTGAAGGGAGTAGTGGATCGACTTTCTGCTAGAAGATCAAAATCCACTAAGAAGTGATGTTAACATCTATTGCCAGATGTACTACATCACAAATAAGGGAGAACATCATCCCATTAAAAGTGAACAACCATAATCGAAGAAGTGAACACACAGTCGTCTCCTAAGCGGTCATCGAAATGCTTTAGGAGAGACAGAAGGGAATTT
>NW_021328188.1:0-228 GCF_001605985.2 Dendrobium catenatum | reverse complement strand
CCAAATTAATGACAACTTAAGTAAGAAAAGTAGTTTTTTTTTTTGAGGGAGGTGAGACTAGGGAAGGAGGTGGCCGACAATTTTGTAGAAGAGGAGGTGTTTATGGGAGAATTGGCTGGTGGAAAGTGGGGGATTTTGGTCGGCGGTCAAGGGAGGAGGAGAAAAGGATTTAGGGAAACAAAGATACAACTGTGAGCCCGGACACATCCTGCAACTGATGGGTACTAT
>NW_021328187.1:0-2711 GCF_001605985.2 Dendrobium catenatum | reverse complement strand
AGCAATAAAAAATGACATTAAAGATAAATCATATTCATATGTATAGTAGTCAAATTAAAGATAACCATAAATTGATCATAAAAAGACATAATAATATCAATAATAAATATAGTAAGAACTCTCGAGACAATTTTTCCTAAGCAATAAAAAATGAATCACATAAAATTGATCATTTTATTTTTTCTATTACGGCAATCATATCAATCATGTCTATTATGCTTCTTGTCGAAGTAGTTATCCTATGGTTTTTTTTTGGTATGATGAGCAGTCGAGCTCAATCAATTACTATTCTCAAATCATTTTTCAACTATTGCACTATGATTAGAGCGCTATTTATTCCAAATTGGATGCAAATTAATAGTATAAAGATTAATATTGGCAATCCTTAGGAATTTTTATTAGGATTGATATTCTGACGTAGCACTACGTTCGGATAACAGTAAAATGGTGTCACGTGCTCTTACTTTTTACCGCGCGGCCCGACGACCTGACCCGGACCGGTCCCGGGATTGCTATGTATTGGCTTATTTGTGCAGACCGGATATTGCTAGCTAGGTATTGCTAGATATTGTTCGACAATAACGATAAATACTATTATGTCAAGACCAATACCTAGCAATACCGAGCATTACCGAGCCATACCCCAGTTTTGCTAGGTATTGCTTGGCTAGGTATTGCTTGGTATTGATATTGACAGAGCGGTATTTTTCGTTATTGCCAAACAATACCTTGCAATACCGATCAATACATAACAATACCGAGCAATACCCGAACATAGCAATACCGGGTTCTGGTCCGAATCGGGTCGTCAAGCCGCACGGTAAAGAGTAAGAGCACGTGACGACATATTATTGGTGTCCGGATGTAGAGTTACGTCCGGTGTCCGGACCTAATAATTGTTCAATCCTCAGAGGGATTTTCCCACATTAAAAACGCGTAAATTATCATGAAATATTTTGAGCCATGTTAGCCAAAGAAATTTTCAAGAAAAATTACAGAAACATGTTTTTGTTTTTTTAATACAAATGCAGCCTACATTGATTTAGTAATTGAGTGTTTGGGGTATAATTATAAAATTTAGAATTTGAGGCCTAAGATATCGGATGCATGCGTAATTATAATTAAAAGTAGCATGAATAGTAGGTGTGTCAATCTTTGGGCTCACTGGGTCGGGTTCTGTTCCCAGGGTACGAGACCCAGTGTCGCGTGTGAACTCTTAAACCGATATCGGGTTCAGAATCCTGGGTCTTCGAAATATCACTATAAGAGTTTATAAACTTTTCATGTTGTGGTTTTTTGATATTTTTGATTTTGTTTCTTTTTTTTGTTTGTGGTTTTTTATTTTGTGTTTTCTGTTTTGCTTCTCTGATGTCTGGGTGATGTGCTGTTTTTCCTGAAGTCAGGGGCTTGGGCACAAGGAATCGTTTTTGTAATGCTGTTAAAGTGGTCATGTTGATGCGTTTACGTGTGTTTTGTAACTCTCCTGTTTAAAATTAGACTTCTTACGTCTCAGCTCGTACGCTAATTAATGGTCGGCTTGGTAATCCATCCCAACTTTTGGATTCGACACTTTACATATAAAGGGAAAGATAAAGACGGGGGCTCAGAAGGTTTCAGGATTGTGTCAGGTCATCCCTGAAAGGCACTACTCCACCCCCTTCGTTAGACTGGACTGCGCTATTCGCGTCATCAACGCCAATCGCAATTCTCTCCGCGATCGCTGAGGATGGAAATTCAACTTTTGTGTGGGAGTGTAGATGTTTAGCAGTTGCGACGCTATTTCGACAGGTCCCGGGGCCAACGGTGACACGCAAGCGTACGGCATTCTCGTGGCGAACTTACGTCGCGAAACATCATGTTCGAAGATTCTGTGGTGGCTAGTGCAAACATAAAGTACGAAGCTATACGATGTATCTATTAGGCAGTGTAATGCTAACCGATGTTTAGGCCGCACGGGAAGGGACTCGATTAGTAAAGATACGGCGTACGATTTCCTCCAATCATGTTACTCGTGAAATACAATAGAATTGCGCGCCCCAGGAGAGAGGATTTGTCTGTCTGTCAGGCTATTGCTCGTGGGGGGCTGAACTAGCTAAATCGATATGTATAGAATGTCCATGAGTGCGCCGGGTGATGGCTCAAGATCCTCGACCCTGCGTACGAAGAGTGTGTGGACGAATCAAGAGACACAGAGAATGACGGCTTGCATATTTCGGAGTGTTTGTGTCGCAATGCAGATGTTAACAGAGACGTTCCCACACGCCCATTGGAACTCGTTCTGAAATAATACATTGGGCGCATGGCATGCCGTGTAACTATGCAGGGTAGACAGTGAAATCTAGATCGTGTTCTTGTGGTGTGCGATCAGTCCGGATGGGTAAAAAATGTCGTCCAAGAACGACTCTTGATGTGAATGAAATTGAGTTCCAAACGATCCTCATGAAGGGCCTCAATTGTCCAAGCGGCAAGGTTAGTCGATTTTATGATACAAAGCAGCAATGGATATTTTCTACTGTTGGTGTGCTTGAAAAATGTCTAAAAAACAAAAGTGAAAGAAAAGAAAAAAAAAGAAAAATATCTTCCGAAGATAAAAATTCTAAAAATGAATAGATGTTGGTTGTTCCGCGCTCGTTGTGGGTGTTCCCCCCGCGTAACAAAAGAAAAAAAAATAAGCGAAGGCGGACTATGATGGCAGGGGCAAATTTCCTCTT
>NW_021328186.1:0-370 GCF_001605985.2 Dendrobium catenatum | reverse complement strand
TGCAAAAAAAGAAGTATGAAGTGTTGTTTAAAGATCATTCTATAATAAATAGAAATCACATGTCATTACTTGATGAGTTTGATGCATAAATTAAGAAGCATATTGAATTATCTGATGCACATGATTCCTTGAAGTCACCTCATATTAAGTGAAAAAAAAAGTTTAAGAAATTAGATGAACTTGCATGGGAAATAGATAATAATGAACATCGGCTAAAAGTGGAAGTGGAAGCTTATGAATATGAAAATAAAGTATTGAAAGCAAAACTCATAGCATTTAAAAATGATAAACCATCATTACATGCATAATATAACATTAAGAAGAGTCATCACTATCCAAGTAAATTAGTAAATCCTTTTTCTGGTATTAG
>NW_021328185.1:0-282 GCF_001605985.2 Dendrobium catenatum | reverse complement strand
GTTCTTCAATTAGCATAAAAATAAAAAATCACCTTAAGTCAACTTTAAATCAATCCTACAATTATTGAAAAATAAAAATCAGACCCAAATTTGATTAAGTTTTATGCAATAATTAATTAAGTCTTTATTATGTATAAATTAAATAAAATATAAATAAATTTAATCTCAAACTTTTAGAGATTGATACATTCATCATCCCTAACCAATGTTATTTATTTTCATAAAATTTTGAGTAAATTTAATATTAAAACTAAATAATCCAAGTTATGTTAAGAATTAATT
>NW_021328184.1:0-228 GCF_001605985.2 Dendrobium catenatum | reverse complement strand
CACGCCAGAAGACACTGCCCCCTTGGACCCCCGACATATATGTCTTATAAGTTTGCCCCCCCCCTGAAAAGTAGGGCTGGTTCCGCCCCTGTAGGCTATACACGCCTTGTATACAACTTATACACAGGGTGTGATAACTGGAATTTATTCACACCCTATGGTGTACAACTTATACACACCCTGTGTATAACTTATACGTAGGGTGTCTATAATCAAAATTTCTGCACA
>NW_021328183.1:0-1585 GCF_001605985.2 Dendrobium catenatum | reverse complement strand
GAGAAATGAAGCCAAGCATTGTGATATTAAAATGGATACTACTCTTATTATCTATAATATCAACCACAAAATTTTGCATTTATCTTTTTGTAATTTGATTTCGGTTAAGAACTGCAGTAATTCTCAGAAATTTGCTGCTTTACTTGGTATCCATATGGGTGAGGATTTAAACATGGGCTTTACGAGGCTTGTTATTTGGAGGAAACCCACTTTACCTTTTGTTAATTGAATTCTGATGGCTCTGTGATAAATTCTATTGTTGGCACTGGTGGTATTATTCGAGATCACCAGGGTACGGTTTTAGCTGCCTTTGCTAGCCCTTTGCAATCTTGTTCAGTTGTCACTGCTGAACTGACTGGGTTATCTTATGGCATTGATAATTGCATTAATTTGGGGTTTTTTAATGTTTGGATAGGTGGATACTGAACTTGTGGTTTAAATTATTAATAGTCATGTTCTAGGGAATCCTCAAAACTTTTATTTGATTAGGAAAATCGAAAAGTCTCTTTCTACTATCAATTATACTATTTCTCACATCTTCCGTGAAGCTAATGCATGTACCGACTGGTTGGCTAACTTGGGTTGCCAGCTTGATAGGTATAAGGATTTGAATATTAGTAATTTAAATCCGATTTTGAAATGTATGATTACCCTTGATAAAACTGCTCTTCCTTATATTAGAAATGGTTGATTTTTTTGTTTTTAGTTCTATATTGTCTCGTTTTTGGTTCCAGCATGGGACTGGAAGTTATTTATTAAGTTGGATGCATTCGTTGAGTTTAGGATCCTGCCTGTGTTAGATTCCACTAATCTTGCTGGCTTTTTCTACCTTTTGGTGAATGGTGGTTTTTACTCCTTCGGGTTGCTGTTTACCAAATTAGGCTGTTCTAGTGGGAACCCTATCATTTTAATGATTTTTAAAGTTTATTCGAACTGCTGTTAGTTTTTGAAAGTTAACTTTTATCTCAAGGTTGCTGAAAGCTGTTATTTTCAGGTTTTTTCTGATAGATCGTTTCCCTCGAGTATGCTGGACAGTTGGTTACTTAGAATTTATTTTAGCAATTGCGATGGTTTTTTGGATCATAACTCTATTCTCACTTTCCTTTTTTACTGTTGTGATTCGAGAACTATTAACTCTATTCTGACTTTCTAGTTTTTCTGTTGTGATTCAAGAACTAGTAGCTATTTAATCCGTTCCTGGAAGTGTTCGTATTGCACTTGGAGTTGGCAAATGGTGTTTTTGCTTCTGGCTATGCTTCAGTTTATGTTATATATGGGCTCTAATATCAAGGGTGATGTTCATCTAATCCTGTCTCATTATTGCCAAATTGATTTTGTGTTTAATTACTGTTTCCAGCTACCTTTTAAGTTTATCTGCCTTCCTTGTAGTCTCTTTTTTTGTAGCTTCAAGAGCTGGATTGGTTCAAGTTTCACTTTCTTGGTTCTGCAATGTTTTTTGTGTTCTAGTGGTTTCAACCACAATTTTGCCAGGAAGATCGGGTTCATTCTTTATCTTATCCTCTTTCTTTTTTGGGTGCTGTCGTCTTGCAGCCCTAGAATGTTATTAGGTTTTTTTGTAACTGTT
>NW_021328182.1:0-647 GCF_001605985.2 Dendrobium catenatum | reverse complement strand
CTTTATCTTTTCTCTGTCCATTCGTCTCTTTCTACATATTTAATGAGATAACTATAGCTGAATTTGATGAGAAAGATATATATAATATTTTAGCATATACCATTTTGTCATTGTTTGTGGAAACATTCATAACATGCGATAAGTATTTTTTTCAATGACTGATAATCAGTTTCTCAATTAAGGATGTCACAATGAATGCACTAGCGGCCACACATGCCTCACTTTAGAGAATTATATGTGTATAATGCAATAACTTCAAATTTAAATCTTACCATTTTTAGAGGAGACTCACTATTGAATTTCCGGTGGTCTTTACCAGTGGTTACAATAACGATAGACAATAAAGAACATAATCAAAATATGATGGAGTTCTCCCAGCACAAAATTAAATTAGTTTGGAGTTGATCTATCCGGTTCCACCTCTGACGTTATATCACCTCATCAATATGATGTTGCTCCCCCTCCATTACAATCTTAAAAGTTATCTAAAACACGGTTAATTCAACCTATCATGCATTCTCATGTTGATCAATTGACCTATAATGCTCTATCAACTTTGAGGGCTTAAATCAAAATTATTTTATTGATGAACTTCGTGATGTTATAAGAGCTCAATTATAAATTTTTGTTGAGGATAAACTTCCTTT
>NW_021328181.1:0-202 GCF_001605985.2 Dendrobium catenatum | reverse complement strand
AAATAGGTTACATAGATTGTTACATTCCTGCATGCCTTAGGATGAGAAATCACAAAATATAAAAAAGTTAACAAAACTTTAATATGTTTATCTTCTTCCTTTGATGCAAAAAACATTGTCATTAATGAATCTAAAGATTTAAATGTTTATTTAATCAATAACTTTCTTGGATCACTAATTACTTATGAGCAAGAAGTAAACC
>NW_021328180.1:0-731 GCF_001605985.2 Dendrobium catenatum | reverse complement strand
GTTCGAATAATTTTGAGGTAAAATTTAAAGTAGCCAGTGTGTGTGAGATGATGAGATCTTGAGAGTCGTAAGTATAGGTTTTTCTAATGTATAGTTTTGTTTAAATAAGTAATTGTTAAAATTTAAAAAAATTATGTTGTAATTTATTTTATAAAGAAATTATTAGATCTCTCATCTTAAAAATATGAATATTAATTTTAATTCATCATTTTGTTATTAATTTGAATTCCAAAAATATCCTTACAAGAAAAAAATTGTTCCTAGGGCACTGCCCTGAGAAACCCCAGCAGGGTCGAACCGTGCTAAGGGGCGCTGCCCCCTTGGACCAACGACATATCTACAAAGTGTACGACGATCAATGATATGAATAAATATGGGATGAGCCAAATTTAAGGCAACACCAACATATATTTTATAGAAATTGAATGATTAATAAATTATATCATTTTGTTTTCTTTCGTAGATAAATCATCAATACTAGACGATACTTTAACCTAAATTGGTTTAAGAATAATTGTCATTATATAAAATGTTAATGATATTTTAAAATGTTATATATACACAAGTAAGAAGAATCATAAGTCACTGAAATGAAATGTATATGTGAAAAAAAAATTCTCTAGACTTTTGTACGGACAAAATTATCAGCCAATTTATTTTTTGGTGGCTAATATCAAGCTTCCTTATTATTTAGAGGCTTCACTTATTTTTGGTCGCTAAAAGATGTCTTT
>NW_021328179.1:0-288 GCF_001605985.2 Dendrobium catenatum | reverse complement strand
AATCTTTGGGTATTCTAATAGATGTAAACCCCAAAATGCCTAATCAAATTAAAATTTAAATCTCACCACTTCAGTCTTACCCATCGGAGATTGACTGCATGGGGTCTTCAAATTTTGTTTCATCTTACCTAGATCAAAGATCAACTGCATGGGGTCTTCAAATTCTGTTTCATCCTACCTAGATCAAAGATCAATGGCGCGGGGGCATCAAATTTAAAACCATTCGTCCGGATCTAAGATCACGGTGCGGGTCTTCAAATTTTAAACCATCCCGACAAGACCTATGGT
>NW_021328178.1:0-234 GCF_001605985.2 Dendrobium catenatum | reverse complement strand
TTCCTAATCAAGAGGAAGCTATTTATGAAGTTTCTTAATCAAAGGGGATTTATTTAGGAAAATTTTAATTACAATTAGTAGAGAATTATTTACGGTAAGAGATTCAATTTGAATTCTGATTTGGTGGGGATTAATTAGGAGATATTTTCTTATTACAAAGGGCAGATTTGGGGCTGATTTGAGAGGCAATTGGGGGATGGCTGTTTTGAAATTTGTTGTTTATTGTTTGGTATA
>NW_021328177.1:0-266 GCF_001605985.2 Dendrobium catenatum | reverse complement strand
AAAAATAGAAGATTGACCCGATTTTTGATCCGAAAACTAGCAATTTTAGGTCAACTTCAGGTCATTCGTGTGGGTCGGGTTGACCCGGACCCGATCGGGTCGGGTTCGGGCCCGAAAATCTAACCCGTTTTTAAAAATGGGTCGGGTTCGAGTTGACAGAACAGTGCCGGGTCAGTTACGGGTTCGACCCGAACCCGACCCGTTGACCTGAATTGACACCCGTAGTAATGGATCTATATTTTTTTTAATAAATTACTATTATATTT
>NW_021328176.1:0-415 GCF_001605985.2 Dendrobium catenatum | reverse complement strand
AATCAATATTTTTTTTATATGATTCATACTTTCTGAACTTTTCCTCAACTAGGCTTAAGCAAAATAGCAAAGTATGTTCCAAGTATTAGTAACTTGGGCTTCGTTTGGGACGGCTTTCTTACTACTTCTTAAAATGATTTTATAGTACAATTTTTTTAATTTTTGTACTAGAAAGCTGCTTTAAGAAGCAAGAAGAAAGTCGTCCCAAACGAAGCCTTAGAAACAATAGGATGAGGGAAATAAACTAGGCCAAGTCTGCCAGGCAATTCAACATCATTTAAAAAAAAGGAGTTTAAGTAGGGAGATTGTTGACTCAAACTAGATGACATAGTCTATTGAGTTCAACTTACAATTATTATCTTTAAGGACTCGCATCTTAAACTTTGGCCAAGTTTGTGCCTCCATGATTCAAACA
>NW_021328175.1:0-390 GCF_001605985.2 Dendrobium catenatum | reverse complement strand
TTTCTTGTGGCATGCTAGTACACATCTCACACACTTGCACTGTTCACCGTAGTACACATTGGGTGTGGAGACCTAAGATGCATGATTCCCAGTATACCATACCTGCATTACATTATATTTTTTCTAAGAAGGGGCCCAAACTAGTTTGGGTTTCTAAATCTGATTGTTGTTGAGTTTTGCAGGTGTGCTCTCACCAAAGACCTCGTGGGAGCATAGGATAATTGGACATATGGAGGCTCGCAGCTCATAAATGCTTAAACTTGCTTCTTCAATAATTTCTTGAAATGTATTTTTTTTTTAGTGTGTTTTATTTCTTCTTTGTAGTTGTTTTAATTTGCTTTGTTTTCCCTTTGTTTTTAAAAATTGGTTTTTCATATGTTGAATCTTTTC
>NW_021328174.1:0-316 GCF_001605985.2 Dendrobium catenatum | reverse complement strand
TAAGGAAAGGAAATATCCTGACCTAAATGAAAATTAAATTGGATTAAAATTAGGATGATGGCATGAAGGGCGCTATCCAACACTAATACGTCTAATATCTTAAGGAAAGGAAAATACTAATCTAAAGGAAAAAAATTTGGACTAAACTAGGATGGTGACATGAAGAGCATTAACAACCACTAGCACGTCAAATCATAAGGAAATGACGAATCCTAACCTAAAGTAAAAAAAAAAAAACTATAATAAATAAGAATGGTGCCATGAAGGGTCGCGTCCACCACTAGCACGTCTAATCCTACGGAAATGAAGAATTCTA
>NW_021328173.1:0-324 GCF_001605985.2 Dendrobium catenatum | reverse complement strand
TATAAGCACGTCTATTTGGAAATTGTTTGCTAACCCAAATTGTGGTTTGAACCTTCCAATAGTACTTCGGGTCCTTGTTTGGACTCATTTGGGCTCGGATAGTGTCGAATTTGGTGTCGTCGGGTTTGTATTTCTAAGACGTTCAGTTTGACTATAAGTTCGTTGAAATCGGAGTTCATATGGTCCCAATTTTAATTTCGGAAGTTTCCCACTTGATTTTGCATCGAGATTCGTGCCCGATCAAGATAATTTTTTTTATGACGTGTCAATTATTATTAGAAATATCCCTGCCATTCCCTCTCCCTTCACTCTCTTGCATGGCTT
>NW_021328172.1:0-442 GCF_001605985.2 Dendrobium catenatum | reverse complement strand
CAAACAGACTTTTTGATGGAATGCCGGAGTTTTTTCCAGATGGTGATCCCGGGGAAGTTAGGCGCAGGTTTGTTATTCCTTTTGTTTTTTGAGGATTAAGGTGGTGCTGGAAATCCTAGTATCAATTATGTGGTGTTGTGAATTTAAATCCTTAAGCGACTATTGGGTTTTTCATGATAACTCAAGATGGACATTCATGAAATGACTAATAGTCCTGATTAAAACAGTTGTGCTGTAGAATTAAACTTGGTCTTGATTTTTTTGGAGAATTTTTTGAAACAATTTGTAGTTTCTTTTTTGTTTTTTGTTTTTTTTTTTGTTTTTTTTTGTTTTTTTTATGAAAGAAAACATGGTTAAAAATTTTTAAACAAAGATTGTAGTTCGCTGTTTTTTGTAATCCTGACACTTAGGGCATCTCCAACCGAAAATGCCATTTTTCACT
>NW_021328171.1:0-321 GCF_001605985.2 Dendrobium catenatum | reverse complement strand
CCTCATGCTTCTTCTGAAGACAAAGGAAAGCAAGTTATTGACGAGCCAGAGTCTTCTCTTCCACCTCAACCTGTTCCTTTTCAGAGTCCAATTGAGAATGGAATGCCCAAGGTCGATTACAATGTCCTAGCTCATCTCAGGAAGCTACCTGCCAAACTGAGCATTTACGATGCCTTGATTCTTTCCAAAGAAATGAGGGAAGCGTTAATCAAAGCTCTGTTAGATCCGGATATTTGCATGGCTCAGTTAGCAGCTGCACAGCCTGATGAAGCTCTTTGTTCCAGAGGAGTTCCTGAAATTTCCTTTTCTGATGAAGATCTA
>NW_021328170.1:0-893 GCF_001605985.2 Dendrobium catenatum | reverse complement strand
TGGTTTGATTTCAGTTTTAAATATTTGAGATTTTTGGCATTTTGGATTTCTGGAGTATTTGGGTGGAGCTTTGGATTAAATGGACATTCTTGAAATATTTGGAATGGACCCCTCCGGTTGATATATGCATTCAACACGGCCATCATCGGGGTTTTTGGGGTCATTTCCTCTTTAGTTGATTTAACCCTGTCAACTCGACCAAACTGTTGCTCGAGGATCGGATTTTTCATAGGCTTTGTGCCTTGATTTGTGAATTTTCTTGATTTCAGGCCTTGAATGCCGAATATGAATGTATTGGAACAAATACATCGGTCCCCACAACCGTGTATCTATTTGATAGTTCGAATCCTGCTGACTCCTATTGATCCGTATAGAAGGATCAGGTTCTGTGGGCTTCATGCCTTTGTTCATGAATTTTCTTTGTTGAAGGCCGTAAAGGCCGAATATGAATGTTGTAGACGCCTTCTGTCTGCTTGTATCAGTGTTGCAGATCCGGTGGCGGTTTGGTCTTGATGTTGACCCCCTCCCCCTTTCTCATTCACCGAGGAAGGATTTAGAGTCAATGATCGCCTATTTGGGGAGAACTCTTAGGATCTTCAGTGTAGCAGACTTGTTATTTCCGGTGTTTGTGGGCACCCGAACTGTTCTCTTCTTTATTATAGAACCAAAAAGAGACTTTGGAATATCAGGAAGTTTGACTCTAATTTGTTCAAACATTTCCCCCCCTTTCTACCAAGGGGTGTCCTTTTCGTACATCTGGCTGCCTTTGTACCAGGTGTACTTTTAGATTTTGATCACCGCTGTCGTAGGTGATATCAATACTTGTGCCCACAATGATTCGTTATACAATGCACTGTTGTTATCCACAAGTATACATTTGCAGGGGACCGCTG
>NW_021328169.1:18599-56159 GCF_001605985.2 Dendrobium catenatum | reverse complement strand
GTTTAATTTTCCGGCTACCAAGAGGGGGGGGGGGTAAATTGGTATTTTTAAAACTTAACCCTCTTTTAAATTTTTGTGAACCTAAATTAAACTTTTAATGAAATTTTTTTATAGAAAGTTTTTTCACCACAAATTTTTAAACAAAAAAAATACGAAAAATAAAGCAGTAAATTAAATGCACAGGTATAAAGTATTGTCCAGTTATTGAATTTATAGTGGTTCCGGTCCTAAACCAGACCTACAATCCACTCCCAGAGGCACCCTCTGGAGTATTTGCACTAATACCAAATAGTGTCTCTCCTTTTGCACCCACAGTAAAGGCGGAGAATGCGCGGGTGGGGAGCCGGGCTTTACAAACATCTTTTCACCACTACCCAGTGCGACAGAGAACCGTCGTTCTTTTTAACATTCACATCCAAATGTTGGCAGAGAACCGTTCCGTATCTTGTCACACTCTCACTAATGTGGGCCAGAGACCCTTCCATCTTTTCATACTCTCCTAGTGTGGGTAAGAACCTTCGAGCTGTTTCAACTCTCAAGTGTCGGCAGAGAACCCGTTCGGATGTTTACGACTCTCCAAGTGTCGGCAGAGAACCCGGATCTCTTGACAAAATCTCTTTCATTAGAAATCTAGAAGTAGGAAAGAAAAAGTGAGTAATCTCAAATCACAGTTGGAAATCTACCTTTGAACACTAAGTGAAGCCCTTCACGCTCCAATGTTGAGAATCCTTCTTTGATGCTCTCTCTCATCTCTCCTTACTCTTCTTCCCAATAGGCAACGAAGTTCAATGAGCAAAAAGATTGGTTTGCTAGTCAAATTTGAACTATTATACAAAAGACAAGAAACTACCAAAACTGCAAGTTTTCATTCTGCACGCAGTAAATCATCCCCGTAACGATCGTGGATCGTCCTGGACGTTTTACTTAAAGTGTCGATGAACCTAATGTATATTTAGTACGACTATGTTCGTACACAGCTTATCGTTCCCTAATGAACAAAGTTCATCCGGTACGACGGTTATTTCATAGGTCGGTTCCCAAAATTCTACAGGACGTACCAACTGACGTAAGTAGGTTTGGTTCGTCTAGGACGAATAAGGTTTGATCCTAGGATTGATTTTAATACAGAGCATTTTCGTCCAGAGCTGAAGAAATAAATTTTGTCCTGTACGCATCTCATCCAGAGGGGCTCATTCTGGACGAAATTAATTTTCGTCCTGTATCGATTCTCACATCCAGAGAAGTTTCCGTCCCTGGGACGAAATTAATTTCGTCAATGTACGATCTCATCCAGAGACTTTCTCCGGTACACAAAATTAATTTCGTTCTGACGAACAAAGAAAGTGAGAATGCTGAGACGTTCGTCCGGGATGAATATCAAATTTGTCCTGGATGATTAAGACTTGAAAAATTTCTCCTCGCACTGTATGATTCATTGCTCTTCTGAGGGTTAATTGATATGATCGTCTACCCGTACGAACATGGTTTCGTCGCATAGATCAGTTCATAAAATTTGTCCCACCAAGACTGTGTGTTTGTGATTTTTCACTTCAATTACAACCATCCCTTTCATTTCAAAAAACTTGTAAATTTACAAAGAATAATTTGAAGTCTCATCGACTTGGAGTTGGATTTTTCCTGAATGTTAGTACACACTAGAGCAAAAATAAAGCTTCCAAAGTGTTAGAGATATAATAAAAATAATAATATTGTGAAAATCTCTAAAAATAATACAAGTTAAAGAATGTAAAGCATGCAAAATAGCAACTCTATTTACAATCTCCTCCCTTTTTGATATGGCAAACATTATTATTTGTAGGATTCAAATTTTTTAAGTATCTCCTAAACTCCCCCTTGAAATTTATGACTCGGAAATAAGGGAGGCAATTTGATTACTTAAATTTTTTGTTTTTCAAAATTTTATACACACAGAAACAACACAAAAGATAAAATTAGAAACAATCAAATACTACAATCAACACAATCGAAAATCAAAACAACTACGAAAATCAAACAGTGGCAAAAAACAACGCAACACAAACAATTTCTGCCCCTTTTTGACAAAATAAAAAAGTGTGAAGAAGAAAGAATGTTTATAAAATGTAACCAGATTATGAAATTCACTATATATTTTAAGCTTGAAAGTGATTAAGATAAGATATTAAATAAAATCAACAACATTAGAAATAATCAAAATTTCATATAATTTAAGAAGTGAATATAAGTTAGAGAATAATAAGAATTTGTTAAAGGCATGTGCTAATTTAGACATTGAAGATAAAGAAAATCATGCACTACTATAGGATGAATAAAAATTTTATATTTCAAATTTCAAATTTAAATTATAAATGAACGTTAATCAATTTGAATTAAGAGATTAAAATTGTCTGGAAGAAGTTTACCACAATGTGGCGCTTTGCGCATCTTTTTCAACTGTTTATACCAGACATTTTTGTGGCATCTTTTTTAAATTTGGGCTAAATTTTGTGCATCCTTTTTTTTTTCATTGCAATTTTTTTTTGAACATTTATTTTAATTTTTGTACATTTGTACAATTTCAGAGTATTTGGAATTCTTTTTCAAAATTATAATCTAAAAATTTAAATTTTTTCTAAGTGGCATATACTAATTGAAAAGAGAAATATTAAAATAAGAAATATCTAACTACAATAATATACCCCAGATAATGTAGTCTAAATAAGAGACATGGAATTGAAAATTCTAA
The DNA here is from genome assembly GCF_001605985.2 of Dendrobium catenatum. Lineage (NCBI taxonomy): Eukaryota > Viridiplantae > Streptophyta > Magnoliopsida > Asparagales > Orchidaceae > Dendrobium > Dendrobium catenatum. The sequence continues at coordinate 53,434 of NW_021328169.1, read as the reverse complement.
AGAATACAAGTTATAAGCATGATTAAAATTTTGAAAAATCATATTTTCTAATGAATTATTTAAATTACAAGTTTAAATAAGCATATTAAGATTAAATAAATAGAATGTCAAAAATCTAACACACATTTTCTAAAACATTTAATAACAAAACATTGAAAACTTATTATTGATATCGGATAAAAACTATTAACATTAAAAACCCTTTGATATCAATATTAACACAACTAAACATGAAAGATAACACACAAAAGGAATCAACTAACACAACAAGAACAATACTAAAGTAATAGAACAGACATAGAGCAACACATGACAAATCACTCTGAAGGATCTGATCTGGAGGAGGAGGTGGTGCTGCACATCCAAAAGCTGAAGTAACTACTTATCATTTGAAAATGTTGTAATTAATTGCTTTATTTGTTCATCGCATTATCCATACATCATTGTGCTGAAAATTTGCTGCGCAGATGAGTTTCAATTTGATCAAATCTTGATCAAAATGAGCCTCTAAAATTTCAAATCTTGAACCAAATCCTCCATATATTGGTCCAGCAGCATGTGAAGGTCCATGCTTCTCTTCTGTTTCACCTTAGAACACATGAGTTCTACTGGGACTCGTCCTTATTGAAGATAGCTCTAAAGGATACATCGTTGAGTAGAGCGGTTCTTCAAAGTCTTGTTCAAGGATGGTTAAATATACTTCTTGCTGCAGAATATAAGCAATCAGATTGTTCTAGAAAGGCTATTTCTTCTATACTTTTGTGATCAACATGACCATTTCAAAAGAATATAAATGTAGTCAATTAAGAGTTGAGCCTCAATATATTAGGTTTGTCTAGTCAAATCAAGTTAGGTAACAGTAGAAAAGAAGAGGACAGATGTGATTCTATCACCAGCTTTTAGGGATAATGGAGTTCTTAGAAACATGCCGATTGATACGGGCTTCACGGCAATAAAAGTTGAAGAACTTTAGGTTGATGATCCTTAATCTTATTTCCTCTAATCACCCTATTTGCTTCAGTCCAGTCAAAACTTGAGATTTTGTTAAAGTGTGTGCTCTTAAGCCTTCAGTCCTTAAGTTCATGAAAAATACCAAAGTCATTCTTTGGTGATTTCAACTTCTTTTGAAACAAAAAGAACTAATAACAGATGTGGTCGGAAGTTTGATGAACATGTTTTCCAGAAAATAGTGGAAGGTTCTTTATTGTAGAAGTGGTTCTAAAGTGAGGATCATACTAAAATTAGTATGGCGCATACAAGTGCATTACCTTGAAGGTTAAATGATCCTAGTAGGAGAACTATAGATGGAGTGATTTTTGCAGAGACAAAATGCCTAGGAAAATATTCTCATAAGATCTAGACGGAAGCTTTCGGATGTATTCCTAGGAGGACCCTTAGCCAAAAGTCTTTTAAGCGCTTGCTAAAAACTTGCCCTTGAAGGATTTTAAAAGATGAATGCTTGAAAGATGGTGAGAGTGGCTGTTCGTAAAAATGCGTCATTTAAAGAAAATGACTGTTCGTACCAAGAAAAAAATTTGGTTCGTCCCGTACGAAAGTATTCGTATGACGACGATGAGTTAAAAAATAACGGCTTTTTCGTAATCCAGTTCATTTCCGAAGCGTCCTTCATCAGGACTTTACCAAGACGATTGTACAGACAGAACACAGTGTTCCATAAACAGATGATCAAGATTTAATTCGTTTTAATGGCGTTGAAAACCGTCCCCCGCTATGACCGACATTCTGTTCGTGCTGGACGAACCAAGTTCGTACGGACGAAGTTCAATAATAAAAATTGTCTTAATCCGTTTAACTGCTGTTTCAATCGTCTACGTTTGAGAGAAAAAATATTCTCCCGGACGGATCGTGAAGATCTTACAGATGAACTACAAATAAAACTGCTCTTAAGGGTTTGAAATCATGCAGATTTGACATTTTAGTACAACACATCGTCCTGACGAAAAAATTTTCCTACCGGGACGATTAACACATTTTAATTTTTGTATTTTTATAAAAGATAACAATTAACACACAAAACACAAATAAAACAATGACAAATGTACATCATCTAAATAAAAATCACTCAAGTATAAACAAAAAATCACAAAACAAAAGCATAAAAATATACTAATCGAAAAACAAAATATCAATGTTGCAAACACAATGTTATTTTAAGCATTTAATCAATTCACCAAGCCTTGTTCTTAATAGCACGAAAGTTCAAAGGCTTCAAAAGGTTTAGAAAAATGTTGCAAGTTTATTTTCGTCTAAAACATGGTTTAAGTTCAATTTCTCCTTGATACATATCTCTTTATGAAATGTTAAGTTTTATGTCAATGTGTTTGGTTCTTGAATGTTGAATAAGATTTTTTAAAATAAAAATAGCACTCAGTATTATCACAATAAATTGGAATAGTGCCTATAGTTAAATACTAAATCAATCAACTGTTATTTTAACCCAAAGTACTTGTGCCACACAACTCGCTAATGCAATGTTTCTGCTTTTGTAGTAGATAGGGCCACTGAATTTTGTTTTCACTAGACCCATGGAAACTATAATTTCCAATGATTGACAGTCTTAGAAGTAATTTCCTATCCACCCTACACGCCTGCAAAGTCAGAATCTGAATAACCAATAATTTCCAAATGAAGAGCTAAACTTAGGATATACGAAATCCTAATTCTGAGTTCCTAGTAAATTCTTAAAATCCTTTTCACTGCTTGTCAATTGATTATTTTGGATCTAATTGAAATCTAGCACATAAACAAACAACTGAAACATAATATCTGGTCGGAGTGCTAGTAGTCAAGTAAAATAAAGATACATTATCCTCTAAATTTCTTTTTGATCAAACAGGATTTTCTTTAAGGTCCTTATCCAACTGAACTGAGGAACTCATTGGTGGTACTAAACAGTTTTAGCATTGTCCATTTCAATTTTTTTTAGGATCGTTCTTAACATATTTAGTTTGACTAAAGAATGTATCTTTTCTCAAAGTTGTTTAATGCTAAAAAACTTATAAAGTATTTAAATCTCCCTTAGATTCAAATCTCAAATTCACTTACTCATTGTTTTTAGAAAAATCATCACAAAGATTTTTATTTGAAAATCCAAAATGATATCATCCAATATAAATTTGAAATAATGAGTATATCCTTTAATTTTTTTAAAAGAGAGTTGTATCCACACTTTCCTTTTTGAAAAGATCTTTCAAGGTAGGGAAGGTGCTAACCTCTCATGACTAAGCCCTAGGTGCCTGTTTCAATCATATAAATGCCTTTTTTAACTTGAAAAAATGATTTGGGTATTTAGAATTATCAAAAACTTGGAAGGTTGCTCTACAAAAACATCTTCTCAATTACCCATAAAAGGAACTTTTCACATCCAATTGAAATAATTTAAATACTTTAAAACGGCAAATGCTAATAAAACCCTATTTTTGCTTCAAGTCTAACTACAGGGGCAAAAGTCCTAACCTCGGACATAATAGTATCTATGATCGGATTCACACTTTTGAGATTATAGCCCTTTAGCAACTAATCTATCGCCTTATTTTCTTAATGACTACTCTGAGTCATTCATTTAAATTTTTGAACACCCACTTAGTTCCGATACATTTAACTTTGAATTTTTTAGGGCCTTAGAAGTTAATTCACACAAACTTTATTTCTTAACAAATTGATATCAACTTCTTCTTGGGCATGGCCAAAATCCAATAATTTCATTCAGAAAGTGCATGATGAACAATTGATCGGGTTCATAATTGAAAATAAAAGGCTAAATGATTGAACTTCTTGTTTATTAAATCCACGCCCACGTTCTAACAATATCCCCACTAAGTATCACCTATAATAATTCCCCTTGGGCGGTTTTTAGAAAATCTCAAATCTCTAGGCAAGGGTTTTCTATTTCCAAATTCTCTTCCACATTTTCTTCCCAAATATATTATATCAATTTTTTGGGAGTTACTTCAATCTCATCTTCAACACATTTGACTCTTCTAAATTTTCAGATTCATCAATACAACATGTGTGATTTCTTCAATGACAACAGTTCTTTTGTTTGAATCCCTATAAAGATTTTATCCAACACTTTGAATATCCAACAAAAATCCTTCATCTGATTTCAGGATCAAATTTTCTAAGGCAGAACTTTCCATTATTATTGAATGAACACCTTGCACCAAAAACATGCAAATGAGCAAATTAGGTTTCTACCTCTCTGGCACTCGTAGGGTGTTTTATTTAAATTCGTTCTCACATTCACCTCTATTCCAGAACAATAACAGTGCAGTGGCTTACCGCCTCAGCCCAAAAAATATCTAGGAAGTGAGTATTCTGCCTAACAGTGCCTCGGGTGCGGCTCTATTTAATGTTATGTTTTTTTCTTTTCGATCTACCCATTGTTGAGGGTCTAGGTGTATAGAAAAATTGTGATACAATCATTTTCTCTTTACACAGAAATTTTCAAATCTTTCATTTTCAATTTCTCCTCCATGATCACCTTCTATTAGAATTATTCCACCCTATTCTTTTGATCCAAGTCAAAATAATTTCTAAATTCCTCATTAAGTCTAACAACCTATTCACTAGACTCAACAAATCATGTATACATCTCAGAAATTGATTCAGAAAGTTTCATACAAAAAAGTTCATAATCATGTAATAGAATATTCAATCTAGATTGCTTAACTTCATTAGTTCCTTCATAAGTGATACACAATTTATCCCAAATATTTTTACTAGTAGTATAAGTTGAAACACGCATGTAATCTTCAGATTTTAAAGCACAAAAAAAATAGTTCAAACATTTTGCATTAAGTTCTGCTAAATCCCTATCATCAATAGTCCATTCAGTAAAAGGAAGTCGAACATTAACGCCATTAAGTTACCAGTTAGAGGTGTATAACCATCCTTAACAAACATCCACATGCGATAGTCAAGTGATTGTAAAAATGTAGACATGCAACTTTTCCAAAAATAAAGAGGAAATTTGTTAAACAAAGGTGTTCGGGTAATAGAATACCCTTCCGCAGTATTGCGATTACCGAAGTTAGCCATGGATCAATATTAAAAAAAATTTCAAACTTAATTTTATGAATCCCGCTTTGATACCTCTCAAAAGTTCATTAGGGATGTTAAGCCCTTATGAACTATCCTGAGGTCAACTAAGAGGGGGGCGAATTATTACTTTAAAAATTTTTCAAATAATTAAAATAAAAAAACTCAAACCAAAATTCACCACAATGATAATCAAAGTGCAGAAATTAAATGTGGAAGAAAAAGTAGCAAAGAACATAAAACTTTATAGTGGTTCGGTCAACACAACCTACGTCCACTCCCCAGAGTTGCCCTGTGAGTATTTCACAAAAACTAAGTGACTCTCCTTTTGCTCCCACACCAAGGCGGAGAAGCCTTTACAAAACTCCATTCCACTGATACAGGTGAGGTAGAGAACCCAACTCCTTTTACTTCCTCCTAAAGTAGGCAGAGAATCTTGATCGATTACTGAAGTGAACCTCTCTCAACCCTCATAGGACAAGGGAATATGATGGAAGAAGAAGATGTGGATCAAAGCTTGGAGAAACCTTTGTGAAACTCTCTAGCAAACTCTCCCTCATAAGATTCTCCCTCTCTCTCCCTCTCCTCTAGGCTCTCTCAGGTCAAGATAGCAACAAAATACATTCTAAAGGGAAGAACAAGTGCTCTTAAATAGAAGAGCTTCAGAATAGCTCATCAATTGCAAGGAACTGACTCTATCGTTCAAGACGATATAAAGATTATCCTGGACAATCAGTGCAATTTAAGCTTAATCATCCAGGATGATCTGGGCCAATCAGATGAATTTTGTTCATATAGTCCAGGCTGATATAAAATTATCCTGTATGATTAGTTCAAATTGGTGATTTTTGTCCAGTCAATCGCACTAAATGGATGTCTGGACGATGAAAAAATAGCATGATCGTCCAGGCTGATCTCACGATCATCCTTGATGATTAGTTTAAATAAGTGAAAATCATCCAGAGCATCGCCCTAAATAGAAGCCATCCGATGTTGTTCATCCAGGAGAAACTATGGTATTTTCAACTAATCATCTCGAATGATCTTGCGATCATCCGGTCAATCAAGCCTTAATTACGTTTCTTGAGTACCAGATTAATTTAGGCATAATTGTGTGCATCGTCCAAGATGATGTCCAAAAATAAATAATACCTAAATAGATCTGGTGGCTAATTCTTTCTGATTTGAGCATAACATCCAGGATGATGTGCTTAATGATGACTGCCTAAACAAGGATGCCCTAATTAAGGTTTTTTGTTTTTAACTGATCATCCACGATTATATTTAGATCGTCCTAGATGATGTCCTCAAAATAGAGAACTCTAAATTAGGTAGAAAAAATCCCCCAAGTGCGTGTGTGCAAGGTTACTTAGCATCAGGAACCACATTGTTTATAAAAGACTCAAGAAAGTGAAAAGAATTTTATAAACTTAATCTGACCTAGTCTACCCAATCTTGAGCTAGTTCAACTTATAGTTTTGAACTTATGGACCTTAAATGTTAGTAGACAAGGTAGTTGTAGAAAAAATAGAAGTTTTTGCTTTCATTAAAATTCTATTTCTGAAATCAGATACGAAACAACTTGAAATCTAGTGGAAGTGACTTAATACAATTTTGGAGGTCATTTGGTTTGAAATGGCTATTCAAACCCCTAAGGGGTATTTTGATCAAAACTAGTTGACCTGGTCAACCAAGTTTGACTAGGGTCATGGCTTGAGTCCATTGCACTCTTAATGGTGATTAGGATGTATTGGAAGAGGTTTTGAGTGTTGATTTTAAAAGGCCATATTAGAGTTTATAGAAAATTTCAAATTTTTCCTTAAATGTCATTTTGGTAATTTTGACATTTGGTAATTTTGATCACTAGTCGACTCGGGGTCCATGTGGGTCCACTATAATGCAATTTAATACTTAATAAGTGATTTTCAAGGGCATAGATGTGATCATAGGGTTCTTAGATGGCTCCAAGCTCAAATCCCACTAAGGGATACGTTCAGTGACAATGGTCATAAATATTTAAAAGTTTTATAGCCTCTGGAAATCAATCCATTTTTTGCAGTTAGAGGTCTCAAAATGAACTCAAATTTGTAGGGTAGATCCTAGGCACATGAATCAGGGGTCATTTGACTAGGGTTAAAAGTGTTTAAAAAATTATCGAAAAAGGGTTTCATGAAAGGGCCTTTGAACCATGCATTTTGATATGGAATTAATCTTAATTTTGGGTTTGAATAATTAGATAATAATTATTCAAATCAATAATGAAACTTTTGATGTTCATGAGTTATTAGATTGGGTTGAAGCAAGATTAGAGGCTGGATCAAGGTTTAAGTAAAAATTAGGACCTAGGTAAATTTAAAGTCTAAATAGGTTTTAAGTTTGAGCTTGACTTGAAGGTATATTATTCTAAGATTTAGATTGATTCTTGGTCCTAAGTTGATCTATGGTTTAGATAGATCCTAAGGTCTAGATAGGTTCTAGGGTATGAATTGATATAGGGTTTTGATAGATATGTGGTCTAGAGTGATCTAAGAACTGGATTGGTACTACTGACCTCACACAAAAATGAGGTCAACATGTTCTATCTAGTGGTTTGGAATAGGTGGATCAAATACTTTGTTCGATAAAATCTAGTCCATAAACACAAAGTGGCCTCTCAAGAATTTATCTTCTTCATCAAAATTAGTTTTCTTAATAAAATTTCTTTTGGTTGTGAGGGTTTATGTACTGAAGTGAACTTTATGAAATTTTTGATATTGCATATAATCATATAAACTACCATTATATGAAGTTTTAGAGCATCAAATATGAGATCATAGAGGTTTTTTTTCTTGGTTAAAACCCGCGGAGAGGCCTACGAGTTAACATAAGAAAGAGATTACAAATTCTTTATGGGAGATGATCAGCTCACTAATGCTCCAATGAGCTACAAAACAAAATAAAGAAAAACCTAGGAGCCGACAATCTCTACAAATCAAAAATACAATAATACATAGTAACATACTACTGATGCTATAGAGAACCATCCAAAAAACAAAGATATAGTAAAAGAATGGAAGTTCAATCTTTCTACAAAAAAATGTTGATGCGGACCTCACTTATCTTCACCTGCAAAATAAAAGGGCTACAGAGCAAAAGGGTATACCTAAAAATTTTATAGTTAACCCAATAAAAACTATAAAACTTTAATCTAAAGAGGAGAACAAAAAGATAAAAACCATTGAAACAGACTAGATCCAAAGGTAGGCACCATTGAAAGTAAAAATGGGGATAAAAACTGATAGAGCTCAAGATTAAATTAATATAAGAAGCCTCATAAAGGTAATCCACAAGCCACTCAGTCCTACCCTCTGGTGCAAACATCATCCAGCCCTCTAAATAACCTGAGCAGCAGGGGATAACACCAGTAGCACACCAGCACACCAACTTCAGGTTATCACAAGTACCCTGCCTAAAGGCACACCAGCATAAGATAATATAACCAAAACTAGAATAGAACAGCATAAGGCCACCCACAACAAGGCATAAAACATCTAAAAATTAAAAAAATTAAAAAAAAAATAAAATAGCCCAAAGGCATTCCAGATGTTGACATGATACAAAAGCCAAGTCAAAATCCTATGTAAATGAAGACCATAGGAAAAATAGCCTAGAAACCCCCAGTAATCTAGAGCAGCACCCTGAAAGATGGAGAGCACCAATGGGAAAAAATATCTACAATAATAACAGTGCAATCATAGCTCAAGTCTAAATCCCACCAGATAATAACTACACTAAAAAATACCAAGAGATGTGGACATAAAAATAAAAATAGCACCTAGAAAAGCTCAGAAACATAATAGGTCCAAATGCCATATGAGCCAACACAAGGGCCTGACAGTAAGAAGCCTGACAAACCAGTAAAACTAAAGAGGCAATTAGGAGAAAGTAGGCAACCAGGGAAACCAGGACAAAATAACATAATATCCCCACTAAAATTTAGATGCCAAAGAAGATGCCCCTAGCAACCAAAATTAGAATAACATAAGATAGCATAAGCAACTAGAGGCATCCGAAAATGCAAGGAAGCCCTAGTAACAAAAGCTAGAACCATCATTAAAAGAAACAACCAAAACCCACCACAAAACCACAACCAAAATAAGAGGTACCAAGTAAAATTAACCAAAGGGAGGAGCAAGTTCATCAAGGCCAAAACAGACCCAAAAAATAACCAATAGCAACAATCAAAGAAACAACATTCCCACAACTTTTTAAATATCCTAATAAACACAAAATTATGGCATTAACTAGTCTCACACAATAAAGAGTAGCACTGGTAGTCCCAAAGATGGAAGAAAAACCAACTTAGAAGACCATCAAGAAAGACAACCCTCCAAATAGGCTAAGCCATATAATGTATACCACCACAACCCGGCTCCAGGTGAAGCCAAGAAGCAAAAATAGAATAAAGGAACTTCAAAACAACCCATCCATAAAAATAAACCATAGCAAAAAAACCAGCCAGCACTTCATGAAGGAGTAAAACCACCTAAGAACTAACATAAGAAATACCAAGCTCATCCAGTTTAAGCAACCCATGAAGACGCACCGGAATGGAGGTCCCAATAACATCAGAAAAATAATCAAGGCTACAACCCCAGTTAGCAATCCAAGAAGCACATGTATTAGGCTCCTTGCAAGTGTTAAGAAACCAATAATAATAAAAAAAACAACTGCTTTTTAATTTCTCTAATATGGTAGAAAAGGTCGGGTATACAACACATATCACCATCAATAAAAAATAGCCTGAAATCATAATGAGAGTTCTGTTCAATAAGTAAATTAGTAAAGTTAAGGGAAAAACATAATTGAATACCATAAAGAATGGCCAAGGTGACAGTAGTAGAGTAATTGCCAATATGAACATGTCCAGCAAAAGCTAAAATAATGTAGCTATTACTATCTGTTATAGTACCACCACAGCCCATAGGAGAATCACAACAAGTACCATCCACATTCAATTTAAAGAAATTACTAGGATGTTTGGTCCATTATATAATATTAGAACAAGAGACAGTCGGAACACCCTCCAAATTGAGACCTAAAGTGTTGCCAACAAAATAATAATTCTTGAAATTCTTATAAGAAAGCAGCTTAACAGCCAGAAGAGAGCAAACCTTATTCTTAACCCTCTAAATAAAATTAAGGTGATTCATACTCACATCATGAAAAAGAGAGTTATTCCTTTCCAACAAGAGAATCCAAAGAATGAGAGAAGGAATAACATTACTGTTGTGACCTTGCAAATTAATAAACCAGGCATTAAGCATAGATTTAAGGGAGAGATGGGCATTAAAATAATTTAACTGAATCAAATCATCAAAGTAGACCCAAGCTCTAAGAGCAATAGGGCCAGAGATAAAAACATGATGCATATTCTCTAAATGGAAACAACATTGATAATTGGAAGACATAATGAAACCTTTTTTGGTGAGATTATCATCAGTGGGTAAAAATCTATGCATAATTCTCCAAACAAAGATAAACACAGTAGAAGGAATGCTCTTATTCCAAATATAATAAAAAATATTGTCAATATTCCTTTTAGCTATAAAAGTATGCCAAGCATCCTTTAAGTGAAAACCACCATCTTTGGAAAAATCACATAAAATAATATCCTTAGAATCAATGTTGATAGGTAAGTTTAAAATGCGGTGAATAATGCAATCAGGAGTCACGTTAGAGAGTTTTTCATAATCCTAACAATTATCATTAAAAAATAAATTGACCTTAATCGAAGTAGTTGAGGAAGAATTCAAAATAGAGTCAATACACAAGATTGCATTATTCACCGTTCTTATAAGAAGAAAATATTACCATCGCCAAGCCCCCAAGAAGTAAAGGGCTCCACATCCCATTTAACCTTGCAAAGTCTTTTCCAAACTCTAGAGTCACCTTGTTTAAAAAAAATAATTAGTAGGATGTTTGCCAACACCGTACTTGGAAATCATAAAATTAGCTCAAAGACTGACTTTAGTGTGCAAATTATACCAAAGTTTAAACAAAAAAAGCCTCAGCAAAATCATTAAAATTCTTGCAACCAAGACCACCTTCAGCCAAAAGACCACAACACTTCTCCCAAGCAGCCCAACTGATTTTAGAGCTAGAAGAAGTGCCTTTTCAAAAGAACTTGTTAAAAAGCTTACAGACTCTATTACAAATAGCTTGAGTTGAAAAAATAGTTTGAAAATTATAAACCAGTAAGGTGTAAAGAACACTTTTGATAAGAGTAACTCTACCACCAAAGCTAAGGAAATTTGAGTCCCAAGATAAAAGTTTGTTTTGAACAAAGGCAATAAGATCATCAAACAAAAAGGATATCCCCTCCCATTAAAAAGAGGGACACCTAGATATTTGATGGGCAAGTGAGCATGAGTAATGCTAGTTAGATCTTTAGTAGCTAAAATACAGTCATTAATAATTCTCTTAGAAGCGATGAAACAACTTTTATTTTTGTTAAAAGATAAGCCACTATCTATTTTAAATTGATAAAAGAAATGCATAAGTTTTTTATTTCTATTAATAGCCGCATTAGTAAAAATAATAAAAGCATCCACAAAGCACAAATGAGATAGGGAAAACCTCCCAGCATTCTGAAATAAAGGCTAGGATTAGCATCAAACAAATTGGTAAGACCCCTAAAAACAAATTCAACAGTAATAGTAAGAACACAAGAGAAATAGGATCACCTTGTCTTAAGCCATGAGAAGATTTGAAGAATAAATTATTAGAACCATTCACAATTATAAAAAAATAAACATCTTCAATACAATTCTTAATAAGCTTGATAAAGATAATTAAAACCAAAAAACTCTAAAGTAAGGTATAAAGTTCCAATCAATAAGCATAATAGAAGTAAAAGTTAAAAACTTAGGTATAGGGTTACAACCAAATATATCCAAAATAGCAGTAAAAATATCATTATCAATAATATGCCAAGTTTTTTAAATGAAAGAGTGGTATACCCATCAGGCCCAGCCATATAATCGCTATTCATATCAAATAGAGTCTCTTTAACATCCTAAAAAGTAGGAGACCTAGAGATAGTGACATTCTCGTCATGGAAAATAATGGGAGGAATGAAAAAATGATCCATAATCTGAGCCGGATAAAAAACTTTATTGAATTGGGTTTGAAAATATTACACAACAAAATTAACAATCTCCACATAATTATCAGTGATAGAACCATCCTCCCTTTTGATTCTATTGACACTATTTTTAACCTTTTTCCTCTTAACCAACACATGGAAATACTTTGTGTTGTATCAACTTCTACCAAGTGTTTAGCAGTGGTTTTTTTCTTCCAAAAAACCTCTTCCCAAGTTTTAAAATTAAAAAAGATCCTCTTTAGACATCCTTAAAAAAGAGAAATTAGCATTAGAAGGGTCATCTTGACAAGCCAGTTCAAGAGAATTAATTAGTTGCTAGGCTTGTAGGATATTAAAAAAAAGATTCCTAAAAACATGATGGTTCCACCAATTCAAGACTAGTTTCAAAATTTTTAGCTTAAACCAAAGTCTCTTCATGCCACAAATACTATTATCAAGATGTAACGAAGCTTGCCAATTATTCTGAACAACATCAAAGAAAGAGTCACGAAGTAACCATATGTTTTGGAATCTAAATTGGGAGGAAGCATTAAAATGTCTAAACTTGAGGCTAATAAGTGAAGGGGAGTGATCAGAAAAAGTTCTACTTAGATGCTACACATTGGTGGAATTAAGGAAATTAATCCAATAGTCATTAAAGAGCAAATGATCTAGCCTTTACGATAAGTTACCCCTATTCCAAGTTAAATTACTAGCAAAAAAACAAATATAAATTATGTTGCAAGTCAAAATCATATTATTGAAATCCTCCATTTAATGATTAGAATGAGAGGAACCTCCATTCCTTTTAGAGGGATTAGTGATAGCAATAAAATCACCACCAACAAGCCAAGGAAAATTACAAATATTATGAAAATCAATAAGATGATCCTAAAGCAGTTTTCTATTATGAAGAGAACATGTAGCACACACAAAAGAAGAACAATAATGCAAATTAAGAGGCTCAACATTATAATATAAAACCTAAGTAAAATCACTAATAACTTCAATTTTAACCGAATCTTTTCAGAAAACCCAAATCTTGTTAGCCACATTAGAAATAACTTGATTAAAACCCAAGAGCTGAGAGGTGTTCAATAATCTAAAGGCTAAAATAAGAGGCTCAAGAAGCACAAGAATAGAAAGGTTATGCACACGACATAAGTTCTTAACACGTATTCTAGAAGAAGGACAACCAATGCCTATCACATTCCAAATAACAGTATTAAACATAAATAAACACTTAATGGGAAGTATGCAAGTGAGTGTTTCTAGGATGTTATAAAGAAATATGTTTAGGCTTCCTCCTCTTTTGCTATGAACCTTAATAAAACTAAAATCATTATCATCCTTGGCAAAACATTTAGCATCAATATGCATATCCTCAGTTTCAATCAAAGCATCACAATTATAATAAGAATTTGAAAGAGTCTCACTACCATTTGGGTGTTCCCTTTGAATAGTCTATTGGGAAAATTCATCCTTCATAAGCATACCATCATCCTCCATATTATCATGAGTCCTCACAACAAGCTCTTTAATGCATTTAGAGAGGCGAGCCATGCTCCATAGAAACAAATTCACATTCCTCTAAAGGGTTGTCTTTCCTCTCACCCTCTTTGCAAGGAACTTGAATAGCCACAAATTCCTATTCATTTAAAGGATTACAAGAAGTATAGGGTAGGCATAATACCATTAGACTCATAAAAATTTTAATTAAAAGTGCAAGAAGGGGTAGTTTAAACAATAGCATTATTTTGAAATTTAATACTAGGCAAAGTATGCGTCACATTCTTCTCACAATCAATAGAAGGAAAAGAAAATGATTGGATAATAACTCCCTAATCATAATTCAATGAAACATCATTTGTAAAAGAAGGAAGAGGGTCCTCAATATTAACCACTGGTGGCTCCTTAAGAGACTAAGGAGGATTATAGGTATTGCCCTCTAAATTAGCCTGAATGGGATTAGAGACATCCTAAGCAACCACCTATTTTTTTGTTTTAATGAATCATTTTCTTTACAAAGATGAGCATGCTTCTGAAAAAAATCATTCATTCCATGTCTGTGCATCTTGAAAAAAAAAACAAAATATAGGTAAAAATTTAAACTCGATTTTTTTGAAATACCCCTTGACTTCTGACCCAATCCATATCTCACTTGTATGTTTTTTTGATACATCTAATTCAACCAAAACTCGAGCAATAGATGGCCTCAATACAGTGGCATTGGCTTGGTCAGTTTGTAATGGTCTCCCAAAAGTAGAATCCATACAAAAAGATTTGATGATAAAGAAAGTGAATTCTCAAATTAGGGAAGAAAATCCAAACCGGTGTAAAAGTGGATTCCTCCCTAACATCAAAATTCAGAGTCCATTTAAGAAACCATATTTGACATGCTTAAATATAATAAGATCTCCTAGAAAATATGTGGCTATAATCAATATCATTAGAAAGTTGGATAGCAACATCTGTTTGAACGAGTAAACCAATGTGAAACAATCCGAAAAGATTTAGATTCAAAAAGAATTTGCGTATTACATCAAGGTTCGGGCATCTCAACATAAATTTACCAACAAGCATTAAAGCATAAGGGTCTACCAATTGATCAATAATTGAATCTTCAAATATGAGATCCAGACAGCTCTTAAAGGAAGAATGCACGAATTTTAGGTTAGAAGAACTAGACGACGAACCAACTAAAGCATCTTTGAAGGTTCATAATTTCCCCTCAAAAGTAGAGGAAGATGTCGGGTTCGATGATGAAGGGGTCGTCATTGTACATCACCAAAAACCAACAAAACCTCAAAATGAGGAGATGAAAGATAGTGAAATGATCAAAAATTGCAAAGGGAAATAGCCACGAGATCAGCAAACCAGTGTATGAGAGGAAGCCCTAGAATTGCACCAAAATTACCTCCAAACCTAGAGCTCAGAGAGACATTAGAGCATTATGAGGCTATAGAAGTTATTTCAAATCCTAGTGCTAGGATTAAGGTTTGATATTTACCTCTACAAGATGAATATTAGAGGGTGTTTTTAGGCTTACTTTGTTCCTAAACTCCTTCATAGGAATTTCTTTAATAAAAGTACAGTTGGAGAATTCCCAAATTTAAATTTAGAATGTTATAAAGAATTATTCTCTCGATTTCCTTTAGTTCTCATCTTCAATAGATTTTCAAGGGCTGTGTCGAGTGGTAAAGGGAAGAGGAATTCTAATAAAGTAAAATAAATGTAGCACTAGAACTAGGTTAGATTTAGATAGGAAGTATTACTTGAATAAATGTTTTGCTATGTTTACCCAATTCAAATCTAGAGATGTGCATCCAAGGGCTATGATGGCTTAGAGTTTTCCTTAGATTTTACCAAGTGTCCTAGGTTGATAAAGGAGTTGGCCTTTTTTAGGAGAGGAAAATCCATGGAGGAAAGTGATTTTTGACATTTTTTTAAGGAGGGAAAACTTATTTTATATTAGGTTAAACCTTTGGTTAAGGGATAGTTAGATCATTCTTCAAAATAATATTGAATGTTTTTTAGTGGCTTGAGCCATCTTGCATGGAGTACATAAGCTAATTTAAGTTAGTTTTAGTATATAATGATTTTGAAAAAATTTTCACTATATTTTATATTCAACTAATCAAGGATACAAAGTTAGACTCCTCGGAGCTCCTAGAAGTTGTTCGAATTTAATGCATGATGCTTGATTAATTGGGTTTAGAGTTAGAGTTTGGAAATTAATTCTAAAGGAATTATACTTTTTTTGGGTTAATTGACCAAGTCAAAAAATTATGGAGTGACTCGCTAATGCCTTGGGTTCATCAAAAGCATCAAGGTGCATGAGGTTGAAGATTTAGAATTGATTTAATTGCATTGAAGAATTTGTCCCAAACTGGCTAGGTTTGACAATTTTTATGTAGAGTTAACTTAGCCAAATTTTACTAGGGAAGGTTGACTAAACATGTTTAATCCATGAGGAGTTATATTTTAAATGGTTTGTAAATTTTAGAGGGAAATTAGGGTTTATATTAGTTCAATTATGGGGTTTAATCAATTTGGTTAATTTAAGCTAATAGATTAGGTCAAATGGGTTAGACACTAACTTAGGGAACTACTGTTGAATGATTTTATGCATGTGATAGTATGAGATGCGCCAAGAGGGGGGGGGGGAGTGAATTTTAAATTTTTGTAATAAAGAAATAATACTAAATAGAAGTTCTATTTTTTTTTAAACAAAACTTAACTTGATGCAGAAGCGAATGATTAAAACATGATTGCAACATAAGTGGTAAAGTTTTAAATCATAAAACAAACATCTAGAATATAATCTTCGCCAAGAAGTTATAATAATTATAAGATGCAAAACATAAGTAAAGTGTAGTGAATAGAAAAATCACACCAGAAGATTTATAGACGTTTTATAACTTGACATACGACCACTCCCTAGAGTCCTTCACTCTGGGAATTTCAATAATCAAAAGGTATTCTCCTTTTTTCCCCATAGTAAGGCAAAGAATCCTTTATAAAACCTCACTTTCACCTTCCCCGGTGTGGTGGAGAACCGAATGCTATGTCACCATCCTAGTGACAGCATCAAACCTTCTCATTTTTCTCCCTCATGGAGAAGGCATAGTACCTTTTAGGACATGGGCCTTGAATGATCTCCCCCTTAGAAATCTCCCACAAGATTTTCTATGGACATAGGAGGAGCAAGGGTGCAGTAGGCTTGTAGAAACTGTGTGATCTCCCTCACACTCCTTCTTCCTCACAAACTTACCTTCTCCTTCCTCTCATAAACCCAAAATCCCATCTAGTAGTTCCCTCTCAAGAAGTCCCCATCTTGTCACATTCCTCTCTCTTTTTATTTCAAAAGTCAAAAGTATCATATATAAATGAGGCTCCAAGAAACTCTAAAATTTCAATTCAGCCTTTTCTATTTGTATAACACTATCCAAGATCGTACAACATGATCAGTTCAAAATAGCCTTCATCCTAGTATAGAGTACGAACAGGCAATATCTTTGAACACTATCATATAGTATGATACAAATATCATCCTGTATGATATGTTATATTTCTTCTTTTTGTACAAGACAAACATTGGGACAACCAAAAACTCATCTTTTTTTATTATCTAGTATGATCCACTTCTTATAATATGATTAGTTAAAAGCTTCAAGTAGTTAGGCATGATGTTTATATCATCCAGTATGATTATTTCAAAAATTAAGGGATCATCTGGTATGATGTTTGGGATGTTAAAAAATGGCCCTGGTTCATCATACAATATGAACCATGTCGTACAGTACAATTACCAATAAGTAATTAATCCTTGATTTAATTGACTAATCATAGAGGTTAATTTAAATAAGTATTCTAATATTCGTACTATATTATCAGATCGTACAGTATAATCAATTTATATTTTATGTTTTAAAAATTTACATAAATTAATATGGATACTAAGGTTTCAAATTAAAAATAAATCGTATAGTACGATGCTGATCATACAACACGATTAGTTAACGGAGATTAGTCATTGAGCCATAATAGTTCATACAATATGATTTAAAATCGTACAATACGATCTATAAAGAGTAAAAAAATTTTCACTTAAAAAAAACTCTCCCCCTGTGTGTGCGCATGGCTGCTTAGTTTGCATAGACTTTTTGGCTAGACTTCAGAAAAAAAAGGAAAACATAGAGTTATAGACTTCACATCATATTCTACCTATCTTGTGTCTTTTATTGTCTTGAGCAATATGTGATCTCCCTGAAATGTTAGTACTCACAAACAAGAATAATATAAAAAATATTCAATGATTAATGAGATAACTCAATTGACATTATTTTTATCATCAAAATCTCAGGTTATGGGTCATGGACTGTAATAATATGAAGAACTTAATGGAATGGTTTAAATAGTGATTGAAGTCAAGGAGTGAGTGTGCTATAGAGAGAAATGCATTGGATGTGTGGATTATAGTTTAGTGTCTACATGTTTAGATGAACTGAAAAATAAAAATGATGTCAACAAGCTACTATCATTATGGCAAATTGTGAGATCAGTGGATAACTAGCCCTTGTACACTAGAGTAATAAACTAAACCACAATAAAGATTAATATTATATGGATTTTCATTAAGAATAAAATCAAATTATATTGTAGGATTTAAAACTACATCAAAATTCTTCAATTGGAATTTTATTTTCCAACTCCATTTATGGATGTTAATGCTTATGTAGAAAATTCGATCGATTTAAAGAGTAAACAATAGTTTTAGAAGAAATGAAATGATCTTAAATTATGTGTTAAAGGTTGAGTTATTTGAGGTTTTGGTGCTTGATTTCATGAGTCCCTTGGTGCAATTTCATGGAACAAATATATTTTGATTGTGGTTGATTATGTATCCAAATAAATTGAAGCAGTTGCAACTTCTAAAATTGAAGCTTAGGTTGTAATTAAATTTATAAAGAAAAACATTTTTTTTAGATTTGGAATGCAGAGTTTTAATTTTTGATGGGGGATTCACTCCTATAATGATAGAGTGGAGTCATTTATACCTAAATATGGTGTCTGGTAGAAGGTTGTTAACTACTTATCATCCTCAAACTAATGGTAATGCTAAAATCAATAATAGTGATATTATGAAATTTTTTTAAAAATATATAAGATCTAATAAAAAAAATGGGCTTTAAAGTTAGATGATGCATTATGGTCTTATAGGACATTTTTTAAGACACCTTTCAGAATGTCTTTTTATTGTTTAGTCTTTTATAAAGCTTGCCATTTACCCTTAAAATTAGAATGTACGGTATATTAAGTAGACAAGGAACTTAATTATAACCTTAAGAAAGCTACAAAAAGGGATTAATATAATTGAATAAGTTAAAAGAATTTAGAAGCAAAGCTTAAGAAAATGATGGGATATATAAAGAACAAATGAAAAATGGCATGATCATAAGATTTTGAGATATAATTCACCCTTGGACAAGAAGTGATTCTAGTAAAGATTGTTTCCCAAAAACATCAGTCCATGTTGTAAGGGCAATTAACTATTACTACGGTATTTCAATATGGAATTGTAGGGATTCAGGATCACAATACATCAAAATATTTTTAAGTTAATTGCCAAAGGTTAAACCCCAACATAGGAGAGGACATTGATCATATATAGAATATTATTGAGTATGTATATCCCAAATAAATTTTTTTTAGCAAATTTAGGCTGAAGAGTGAAAACTTAGAAAGGCTTGTGAGGCAACCCAATTTCGTTATGAGTTTTTTTGCATTTTATTAGCTTTGATCACTTTCAATATGGTGTGTATTACATATTGTATGCCACTATACCTACATAGTTTCTGCATTTATTATAATGTTTAACCATTTGTGTTCATTCCATTTAAATTTTTGTCATGCTCAATCATTGATTGCTCCTTGATATACTTTAATTACACTTTGACATTCTTTCAACATGCATGAAATTTGCAGCTACAAATTTAAATGATTAAAAGAAGGAAAATTGAAAACTTTAGATTAGAACATCCTTAATATGAAGTGATGAAATTGTCTAAACTAGTTCTTTATAAATAAATTATATACTTAAAACAAAAAGAACTTGGCTACTTGTTACAGATTGATTAACTAAGTTGCATAAAAAGAAATACTCATATTGATTTATAAAATTATTTCTAAACTAAAGTATGTCATTATTAAGCTTATAATAACCCAAAAATTAAATAAAATTTAGTTAAATTTGAAGGATAAAAGCAATCAGGTATTCAACCATTACTATGGTACTCCAAAAAGTAAAAATAAATATAGAAAAGAAAAAAAAAAGAAAATTTAAAAAAAAAAGTGAGTACTGGAACATCAAAAATTGTTGTATGATGAAGCATACTTCCTAAAGGAACCTAATAAGTAAATTAAACAATGGAAGTGTGAGTAACCTAATACATATTAATGTTGATACTTGAATTGCAAAGTTTATTGAATAGTAATATTGAAGAGTAAAAAATTTCTAAATGATAAAACATTCAATCAAAATAATGTAGTCAATAATTGGTTTGACTCAAGTAATAAATGAGTTCAATATGGATATAATTAAAATGATTTATTGAAATATTTGTTAATGATCATTTTAATTAAAATTTCCCACCTTTGACTTATTGCATTTAGCATCAAATTAGTGAAGTATTTTAAAAAATTATAAATATTTTTAGCTTGAAAATTTCTTTTGAAGGATAAATTGATCAAAACTACAACCACATTGCATGATGACAAGTAATAATAAAACATGGGGGAATTTGTAACATAAAAAATATATTAGAGTTTTTGTGTATAAATTCTAGTGAGAATGCATGTTTTAGTTGATGTTGTGAAGAAAATCTCAAGAAAAGGCACAAAAACTACAAAGCTTTCACCAACATTATGGCATCTCAACCATATGTACCAAAGCACCATCAATGTCACAATGCCATAATAGAGCTTTTTGGAACTACATGATTTGCGAAATTTGGAAATTCATTGAACATTGTTGTATCTTTTTTAAGCATCATAATGCCATTAGCACTCCTGTGCCACATTTTCATGCACTCCAACAACACTATGATACAAATAATTTAATGCCCTGAGATTTGCATCTATAGCAATCTAATGCTAAATCGCCTTTATGTTCGTTACAATACCTCAGTGGCACTGTTATGCCAACTCTTATATAGAATCTTGATAGAGGAGTTAGAGAGTAGCTCACTATAGAAACATCTCATAGATTCTACCCGTTGTTGCAATTGATATCCAAATTGAGCACTGAGGTGCTAGATCATTCAAGAAATGTTGGGCCTCAACTCATTAAAGTGCCAAGGCACTTAAGTAGGTTCTTGTATTAAGTATAATTAGTTTTATTTTGAATTTGTTCAGTGTTATTCTTCTCTATATTATACACAACATAAAAGGTGGATATTTTTTAATGGAGGATGAACATGCTTAAGGGGGATTACTCTAGGATGAATCAATTGTTTGGAAATACTTATGTAAGCTAATCCATGTGAAATTTTTTCCACCTATCCTCTTGAAGTCTTTTGATATTATTTATATTGGAATCTATTTTAAGGAAACATATTTATATGGATGACTAATGCACTTATAATTTTTTTTGGAGGTAGTTTCATTTTATGATATATTTAATATCTACTCATATGGTAATTTGTCATTTATTAGATAATCCACTAAAATTGGGCGTTCTACTAGAATGTCTATGAGCCCTTATCCTTTCATTGTATGCAAGGGAATAAAGGATATATAAAATTATAAGAGAATCAAAAACCACGGAGCCAATCTACATAATAATATTGGATTATTCATTATATACCATAATGAAATTGTTCCAGAAAAATTATTTAGCTTATAAGATAACATATAATGCATCAACTTATGAGTGGCAAAGATTAAGGCTAGATAATTCTTTTTAATTGGAGGATAATTCATTTTGTTTTGAAATAACCATCTACTCAAGGAATAAAGTTCACTCTCATTCCCTTGTTAACTTTAGTTAATAAAGTATTAAGAGATTCATTTAATGCTACTATATACAGGATTAATAGCATCCCTAGGGTAAAAGTAGCAAGAATTAGAGGATTCATAAGATATTATTTAAGGATTTCAAAATCCTTCTTAAAACTATCTTCCCCCAAAAAATGAACATATTTCATACCCAAGACAATGAATGGTAAACATTAATTAAACAAATATATATGAATGTCCTCAGAAGTAATGCCAAAGTCACACTTCAAAGGATTTCATTTAGGATTATAGTGCACCTATTCGTAGATTGGTTTATTTAAAGAATTATCATGTCACATAAATGATGTTCTCTTCTTAGACTTATAAGGACTAAATCATTGATATAATACTCCACCTATTCATAGATTGGTTTATTTAAAATCCTCATCATTGCTCATTATTATTTTTCTACTACATTCTTTAATATGAAGGGTATAATTTTGTAGTATTAATCTCCTACTAGTATTAAGAAAGATATATACATTTCATCTTCAGGGGCCTTTTTTATTTGATTGAAACTCGATGAGCCATCCATAAAGGATAATATTGCATGTGAAGAGAAAATGTCTACCATATGTTCTTGTTTAGTAAGGGAGAACTCATGTTTATATATAAGATTTACATCTATTTTATTAGTGTATGGTAAAAAATATTGGCTTTATAATTTTGATTCAAAGTAGGAGATACTTTCACTGCCAACTCCATTACATCATATTGGCATAATGGGATTAGAGCTATATTATATAAAAACCTTTTTAACCAATCCATACGAGACATATCTGAATTATCCCCCCTACTTACTTTGGCCCAACCCTCGTCACTATCAATCTTTATAGAAATTTTAAATTTTGGTTGTTTGATAGTTTTCCTATATTTTATTGCCTGGTGATTTTCTCAAATGTATAGGATTTATCATATAAAATGCATTACAAATTCATATGTATTATAACAACCTTTAATTGTATATAATATTTCTCCTTTTATTTTAACTTTATATTTTACAACCTATCAGTTTTTTCTCAAACACATAGGTTCATCCAATAAACTGGTCCAAATCGATAAGTATTATAAGCGTCTTAAATTGCATAAAAACCTTTGCCTTTTCATTTAAATTTCTATTTTTCCATCCTCTACCTCTCCCTCTATATCAACGAGTGATTCATTTACCTTTTATGAAAGAGGAACTAGATGCTAGAGAACATCATGTTTGGAATAAGAATGTTTTCTTTTTCTTTTATTTTCTTTTTTCATTATTTATTTATTTATTTTTATTTTATTTTATTTTTCATTTCATTTTTTTTCCATTTCAATAAGTTTAATGTTCCACGAGAAGATTGTTTAATTTTTAAGAAGATGATATGAAGCATTTTTATATATACTAGCTTCATGAATTAAGAACAGTGTCAAATAGCATTTAACATTGTGTTCAACTCCCTCATGAGAGAATTTAATACACTAATGCTTGGTGGAGGGTATCAATCTATTTCATATTTCTATAATCTATGCAAGAGAGCATTAGAAGAAACCCTAAATCTATTATGTGGAATTTAGTTTTATTTTTAAGGCTTTCTACTTCTAGGAGAAAGGTTATTTAGCCCAGAGCTCTCTCTCACATATTTCATTGAACCTCAACACTTTATTTTATTATTACTATATTTTTGAGTATTTATTTTTATGTAAGCAAAAGTTATAAGAGTCATTACATTGATAAATGTATTCAAATCAACAAAGATAATAGACAACTTAAAGTTGTTGACATTTATAAAAATATATATTGAGCCATTATGATCAGTGAATCCCAACATGAAGTCTTGATCTAAGAATGATATTCCTCAAACCTTTTTTTTAAGGATAAAGCTTCTTCTAACTTCATTAATGATATTTTCTTCATACATATCTCAAGATTGAGCAAATCTATTTTAAGGCTCTCTCATTTCTTTGGAAAGAACCAGAGCATCATAAATACTCAATTTAATAAGTATTTTTCTTAGACAATTTAAGAAATTATATTATACATTATGAATAATAAAAGGTTTTTGGTATACTAGCTGAGGTATATATAAGGTTTTTGGATTTTTAGTTACTTGTTTTTCTTTATCTATGACTAAAACTTCTAGTGACAAAACTTTACCATTATGAAGATTTGCTTAAACTACCTCTTCAAGAGACGAAGCAATGGGATTACCTATCATTGGATTACATATTATATTTTAGTTCTCATTACGTGAACTATTAGAATAAGGCATCTCTAATCAAATCATTAATAGAACAAATAAATTAGGTATATACTAAATATTTTTCATTAGTTTATTAATCCTAGGTGGGAAAAATAAAAGTGTTGCAGAGTAAATGGTGCAAAGGAATTAGGTTCCCCATCAATCGAAATTACTATTTTATTTAATATAATTTTTCCTTTACTCTTATTTTTCTCCTTTAAGATTATAAGAACCAAACTAACTAAACTTCATTAGAATAATTGATTAAAGTTTTATTCTAAACTTCCTCGAGAGCAACTATATCAACTTAGATGGGATTTTATACTCCTAGAGATGCCACATTTGATAAATGATAAATTTTATAATGAATCCTTTTGAATAATTAAATAATATAATGTACCAATCATAATCAAATTTCAAAATAGAAGAGGGCATGAATGGCTCACTAATATGATGTTTTGTTTGTGTATTATATGATTTGGCTTAAAAGCAATCCTACCTCTATGGATATCTTTATTTGTAGAATCATGCTTGAGTTTATTCCTATAGGTGAGAACTTAAAGGGTATAGGTTTTGTTTTACCCTCTAGATGTCAATATTGCTCCCATGTGGAGACAAAGCACAATGTGTTTATTTCTAAGCTTATTGCTGCTAAAGTCTAGATTTATTTTGATGATTTTTTTTAGATCTATTAACTTTAATGGTATAATACAATTTCTAACATTCTTATCGAGTTGTTTATTAACTATAAAGTTCATTTCGAAAATGTGATCCATGTGCGTTCTTATGGCTTGCTAGAAAGGCCTCTTTCATTATCAGTACCACTATGAATCATTGGCATATTATTAGTCAATTCAAAGATGAAGTTTGGAAGTTATTTAATGCCAGTTTTTTTAGGGCTAAAATTTTTTAAGGTGTATCTTTTATGGCTTCTAATATTGACATCTCTTTGAGTGCTAACCATTTTCTAGATGAGCCTAGGTTGGTTGTTTGGATCAAGCCTATTATGCACACTTATAAACTTAATATTGATGGCTCAATTAATAGATCTGGTTGTGGCTATGGTGGTATTATTAGGGACTATTTTGGTAATAACATTATGGCTTATGCTGCCTCTTTACATAGTTGCTCTATTATTTATGATGAATTATCATCTATTTTATATGGGCTGAGCATCTATCTTTCTCTTAAAATTACTAGCATTTGTATTAAAGTTGATGTGATTTATTATTCTCATTGCCTAAAGGATTTTAGTGTTAATATTTTAGCCATGAATAGTTCTATTTCATTAGAGAAATTAAATAGCTCTGGTACTTTTAAACTTCAGTACATCTCATATTCATAGGCAGGGTAATATCTATGATGATTGGTTAGATAATTATAATTTTTCTTTGAGTTACCTTATGGCTCTACACTACTTGTATTTTCTTGTTATTATAAAAGGTTTCATAAGGTTGGATAAAATTAGGTTTCCCTATGTTTGGTTAAAGTTGTTTGTTGTCTACCTTGGCCTATTGGAATTGGCTTGGTTTTTGGTGGGTTTTATTTCTTCTTTTTTTCTATTATGTTATTATGTTTGATTTCTAGCATGGTTATCTCTTCTACCTATTTTTCAACTTGTTTGGCTGGGCTGATTTTGGCTATGATTGTAATATTTTGGATTCTAGTTTAAATCTTTATTACTGGTCATCTAATCTTAATTTAATGTCCTATGGCATGTTTGGATGTGTTCCTTTATTCCTCAATTAGATTTTCCCCTGTCAGTTCAATAATTTTGGGTGGACTATTGATTTTACTGCAAGCATTGTGTAGTGCAGTTAGTTTTTGTCCTTAATAAGTATAACTGTACTTTTTTATTGATGAAGAGTTGTTGGTTATTCCCCCTTTCTTGCTTTATTTTTTGTTGTGATTGGTGAGGATCCCTTGTTGTTTCCTAGATATGAATTATATCTCTGACTCCTTCTCAGTCTTTTATGATCCATTTATCCTCTCCAGGGTTATTATGAGAAGGCTAGGTTGGCTTTGTATTTGATTTTTATGGCAATGAGGTTTATTTCATAATTATAATACAGATACTATGCTCTTGAGCTAAATTTACCCTTCCCTCTTTAGTTGTTTTATTTCTTTGGTTTATGGACATATTTTTCACTTTTTTTTTCTTAGAATCGTTGTTTGATTTTTTGTTTTGGGTTTATTTGTTGGCCTTACCTTTTTGGTAGGTTATTTAACTAGTTACATTTAAACTTTTGGTTTTTTATAATGGTTATCATGGGAATGAGAACTCTGGCTCTTTTTATGTTTGTGGGAGGAGCTTATTTTCTTTTCTCCATGAGGGATTTCTCTTCTTCTAAGGATGGATCTTTTGTTGTTGTTTATTTGAAAATTGCTACTATTTTTTCCCCTATTTTTTGTGCCTACTTTTGTTCATGACCATGGGGTTTGTAACAATAATTTTTTTCCTATTGATGCTACTCCTTTTCATCTATATTATATGAATGTGAGCTTCAGGTTCAGCTGGTTGATTATTTATTTGATATTATGAGTTTTACTATTGTTGTTGATGCTAGCTTTTCTAATAATGTTATGAAGCCTGTCTATTTTGGGTTAGGTTAATTTAGTTTTTCACCTTTTCTTTTGCGGTGGTCCATAATGTTTGGTATGGCGACAAGTTCATTGGTCTATTGTTGAAGTTAGACTTTTCTAAGGACAAATCAAATCAAAATTAAACTTAATAAATTAAATTAAAAGAATTAAATAATACATATTTATTTTAAAATAAATTTTTTTAATAAATCATGGCTTTATTTGTATGCTTTATCTCTTAAGAGGGAGAAAATGCGTATGAATTGAAATGAACAAGACTTTCATCATTGATAACTCAAATTTATTTGAGATTCTTAATTAATAAAGTTTCTTAAAACAAAATAAATATTTATAAAAATATAAAAAAAATGAAGGACTCTATGAATTTCATTTAATCCTTTAGGGGAAATCAAATGCATTACAAATATGAGCCTTGGACTAGCTAATCAACGACTCCTAACTCTTACGTGTTATTGGGTGTTATATTCTATAAAACATAAAAATAATAGTTGAAACCCTTAAAATATATCCTTTAAATAAATCATAAAATCCTGAAATATCAAAACTTAAATTAATAAAACCCCTTTTACATTAAAAACATAGGAATTAAATTATTTGTAACATTAAACAAAATAAACTTAGATCCTAACAAAACCACATAGCTTTTTATAAACACTTTAGATGGTTTAATAGGGCAATTGACTCTATTATTAGATAGGTCGTTGATGTTATATTTTGGATTATTTGGAGTACCTTGACTAGAGGGTTTTTATCATTAACGTGTTGACTTTCTATACTCAATATGTCTGGTTTATTATTCCTTTAGGTTCATCATAGACTATCTAAGATGTATTAAACTCTTAGGTTGTGTTATCCTTTATACACCTGCATTGCACTTTTGCATTCTATTTATTTATTGATCTTTTAATTTCTTATAGAAAGTAAAATGTTCCTAGGTGGAAATGTAGATATATATGTATAAATTTAAAGTTGTAAATAGATTTCTTTGTAAATATTAAAGAGTAATAGAAAGTTTTAAATTTTTTTTCTTACTTTCATTTAGAAGTTCCAAAAAGGAATGATTCTTCTTCCATTGAAGTTCATTAACTTTTGGAATTTAATAGAACTTCTATAAGCCAAAATTTTAATGACAAATATATGTAATCATATTTAAACAAATATTATAGAGGGATAAAAATCCATACTTGTTATAGTGGAGCATGGCCATCTTTACTTTACATCTGACACAGGGTTCTACTTTGATTATATTATAAATAAATAAAGTTTTATTTATACAGTGCTTTTTTATATGATTGCATCATACAATTTTAATATATTTTGATAATAAAGAGTTATGATTAAGCATTCTTAACTAAATATCCATGCCTCATAGGGTATAGAGATAGCTTATCTTGCATTCATAACATGTTAGCTATTTCTTAGGATGTTAGTTATAGTTAGTTTGATGTAAGCATAAGTCCATAGAGTATACACTCGTTAGTTTCTTCTATCCATATTCAATCATCTAATATCTAATGTTTAAAATATCTAAATCTAAAGTTCAATTTTTTTTCTTTGATCCTCTTAACCAAAACTTTTATTTAAATCTCTATAATTTTTAAAAAAGTTTAGTCATAACTTTATTAAAGAGTTTTATCTCTTATGATACAATTAACTTTATGGGATTGCCTCTATAAGGACTTTACAACCTAGTAAGAAAGAAACCTTACCTTAGATCTCTATCAGAGTAGAAGATTCATGTGGACAGAGGCTATAAATTTTATACTTTAGTTTAGTTTCATAATCAAAATGATAGATGAATGTTTTCTTATACTTCAAGATTAATTAAAGATTCCTTATGTTGTATTTAATTATATAAGTAAATTTCATTTCTCTTTTGAATGTGATGGTGAAACATTAGTCTATGTTTTGGGATGGTACAACGTATTGCTATGCGGATTTGACAAAAGAAACATAAAGCAAATCATGTGACAAAATGTTTACATTTTATTTATCCATTGGATTTTTTTGGCAACTTCGTTGGGGTTGGGCTCCTCTCTTCATCTTTTGCGAAGACTAAACTTTATATATATATATTGAAAAAAAATGTTTGAATATATTACATCATTCATTTATATATACCACATAAATAATATATTTGACAATGGTTATGAGCTAACCTAGGATAAAATCAGTATATTGTGACATTCCATGTAAAGTCTAATTTTAATTTTCATTTGTAAACCAATTAATAATTATACATGTCCAATGTTATTAATTTTGTCTAATGTTATTAATAGTGGGACAAAGGATCGATGTAGTTTTTCTTGTAGATGTCCAATGTATTCATTTTGTCCTAGGTGTAGTAGGAACCCCTTGTCAATGTTGTTCCATGAAAAGTCCAAATTTAGATTTCATTTTTTAAACCCAATAATAACTATAAATGTCCAACATAATTTTTTGGTCCTCGGTTAAGAACAAATCATTTTTAGTGTATTTTCATGTAAAGTCTTTTTTGTTTTCTATTATAAACCCATCCTAAAATATAAATATCCATCTTACAGATTTGGTCCAAGGTTTGGTAGAAATATTTATGAGTGTCATTTCCTATAAAATTAAAATTCCAATTTAATTTGAAAACCTATCAACAACTTTATAAGTTTAATGTACTAATTTTTTCATAATATAGAGGGGAAATAGTTATCAATGTCATCTCATGTAAACTCTAAACTTTTGTTTCATTTGTAAATCCTTCAAAAGCAATAGATATCCAACAGACTGATTTTTTCCCAGATCAGGTACGGGAACCCTTGTTATTGTCAATGCATGTAAAGTCTAAATTCAAGTTTCATTTGTAATCCCATAAAAAAACTATATATGTCTAATGAAATAATTTGTTCCAAGGTCAGGTATGAAACCCTTACTGGTTCTCATTTAAATGTGTGTCTAAATTCCATCTTAATATTAAAAGTCCCCAAGGTCTAAAATCCTCAAATTATGTCCTATTCCAAATTTAAAACTAAATCATATCAAAATTAATTCCTCTCTATCTTAAGTATGCAGACTCGGTCCTAGTCTAAACCTCAATCTAATATTAATTCTCATAGTCTTAAATCTTCATACCTGATCCTGATCTAGCTCCAAATCTAAATATTATTAAAATAATTTTTTCCTAATTAGAAGTCTTTAGACCATGCGTTGCTTTAAATATAAATCTAAATTTGATCAAAGATAATTCCTCTTGATCTGAAGAAATTAAATTGGTGATAACTGTAAATTGTATATTATTTGTGTTAAGTTAAATACAATGAAAGTTTCTTATTTTTGTTATGTTTGTATAGGAATTGTGCAAGAAAATGTCAATACTACAAGTGTTGGGCAGCACCACAACTCCATAATGCCAAAAAGATTCATGTTAAAACACCATATGGATTAATGCCAAAGTGATAATTTTAATACGGTAACATAGATCTTTCCTATTTGCAAGTATTGTAGCATCACAGATGTTAGTGTCAAAGTGCATAACAGTGCCACTATATGCCAAGTCTGCATTATAGTATTCGGTGTCTCAAAAAAGTTCAATAAAGGAACGCAAGACAATTTAGTGTTGCAGTGTTGAAAAGCATTCCAATCATTATAATGCTCACATTTTAGAGTGCCACGATAAAGTAGTTATAACTTCTATTGAGTTGTACCGACATAGTAAAGAGCTGCACTTATTTAACATGTAACCTTGCCACATCACTCAGCATAGCTGCAGAACTAATATTCCAGTGGCAAGAAGCTACTTCAGTTTTTCCTGTTGTAGTGCAACCCTATCCATTCCTACAGCACTCAAATTCAATAATATACTTTTTATAAATAGAAGTATATTCTTTAGTTTATGTAGTTCTATTCCCTATAAATAATTAAGTAACTTTTTAGTGTAATTCTTTAGTGTGCCTTAGATTAAAATCTAAGGGAGGCTAGGTATGTGCAAGATACAATCTTTATTGGGACTAACCTAAATTTGTATGAGCAACTCTATAAGTGGAGGAAGGAGTGTTGAGAAGAAATTTAAATCCATCGTGGTTTCATGGGGACTTTTTCTCTTATTTTTTCTGGTTGTTTCGCTATGGTGCTTAAGGCTTTTGTTTGACCAGAGTAAGAGAGAAAGGGGCGACTAGCTGAGCTACTACATAATCGTCAAACATTAAAGCAAGACATCCCTTGAATGACTAGTAAATAAATTGGAAGGGAGGAGAAGAGCTAGAAGGACTAGCAAGCGCATCCTTAAAAGATTGAGATATGCCATTTGGAGCAGAAGACAATGGAGGGTAAGATGATGACAGGGTCGTCATCCCCCAAAACCACAAAAAAGATAGACGAAACAAAATAAGAGCTCAAAAGCAACACGAGAAAACCAAACACCATGGGAAAGGAGAAAAACCAAAAGAAGAAGCCATAGACCTAGCAAGAAACTGCCCTAGACAAAACCACACGGGGATCCCATGAAGCTTAAACGAAAAGCCAAAGCGGTAGAAAGGAGCTACACAAAAACTAGAGTGGAAAACCGTAGAGAAGCCAATGAGGAAGCCACAAGACAATTACGCGTAGAGGAGTCCTAGAATAGTCTCAGGGGCCAGAGCAAAAGAGACGTTGGAAAAGATGACATTTGGCTTCATGGAGCAAGCATATGATAGTATGGGTTGGCCTTCTTCAAGACAGGAATTGGATCTTTTTTGGTTTTCCACTAAAATTTTTGTCTCTGTTGATTGAATGTGTTGAGGTTCCTAACTACTCCATTTTAATTAATGGCAAGTATTCGGATTGGATTAAAGATAAGAGTGGTTTCAAACAAGGCTGTCCATTGTCTCTTTATTTATTCATTTTATGCTCCCAACTTTTATCTAATGCCTTTTTTCATAAAGGAAGAAATCCTGGGGTGAAAATTGATCCATAAGCCCAAAAGATTTTGCATCTTATTTATGCAAATGATGTCCTCATTTTTCATAAACCAATTGTAGGAGTGCTAAAAAATTGAAAGGGATCATTAACAATTATTGCAAGTGGTCAGAACAAAATATTACTTTGAAGAAATCCTTTGTCTTGTTTCGTAAGGCGGTGGGAAGGAAGATGTGGAAGTGCATTTTCTAAAGTGTTGGGATATCAGGTGGTGAAGGAGTTTAATTACCTTGGTGTGAATATGGTTTGGAGAAGACTTATTGTCTCTGATTTTCATAACCTTTTGGAGAAGGCCTTGAATAGATTGAGTGCTTGGGAAACACATTCATTTCTCTTGCAGGGAAGCTCGTTTTGGTTAAAGCTATTTTTTGTCTCATCTCATCTTTCTTTCTCATAACTCTTTAGTTCCTATGGGGATTTTATGTGAATTTGATTAATTTGTGTAGATACTTTATTTTACATTAGCAAGATGAAACCAAAGGCCATTACTATGTTGCTTGTGAAGTTTTGTGCAAGCTAAGGAACATGGGAGGTCGTGGCCTATTTTCAGCTAAAGCCTTGGTTGGGCCTTTGTATGCAAAGTTTGCTTGGAGTTTTATTGTAAGTCCCGACTCTCTTCTAAATAACAATCCGAGAGCTAAGTATGGAAATAAGATATAAGATTATGATGTTAGAAAAGGGTGCTCGTCCACAAGAAAAATTATTGCTAATGGTGCAAATTATTTGTGTCATATTGTGTGAGGTGGAATGTGTCCAACGAGAATTCTATTAATTTGCTCAGGGATGCCTGTATTCTTGAAAGAAGCTTGGACAAATGATCGACATTTGTTGGGTATGTGGGTGAAATTGGTATTATGGTTGATTGTATGATTTCTGATGGAATGTGGGATTAGGAGTAGTTGAACAGAGATTTTGGCGAAGAATTATGTGATATAATTAAGAAGATCCAGATTTTCTCAAATAAGGAACAAGATCGTATTGAGCTAAAGCTGGTGAATTCAAGGAGAATAATTACATCTCTAACAGCTTAAGCTTTGGTTGGAGTTATTGAACAACTGAATTACTGGAGTTGGATTAAGAAGTTGCGATTATTGCCTCAAATTGAGTTTTTCTTGTGGCACTTGGCTAACAATGCTATTCCTTCTATTTGACTTCTTAATGTATAAAAGACTTCTTAATTATAATGGATATCTGAGAGGTTGTCTATCTATTGAAAACGTGGATTACATTGCAGCTTGTGTGATACATTGATTAAGGTTATACGATTTTTGAATTCATGGGATTTTGGAGTGCGTAGCTTTTTCACTTTTGCGGGTTGCTGTGTTCAATTGGAACAACTCTCTTTCTCTAATCCTTTTATTGCAAATCTTTATTCTACATCGGTGTTCCTAGTATGGAAGAGTATGAACAAATTAAAGCATGGTGATAATGAAGATAGCCCTATTCTTATTGTTGCTATTGTGATTTGTATCTCTTCTGCTTAATTTTTTAGTCATTGTAATTCAAAAAACTTGGGTGCTAGTCATCTTTTTAAGTTGTATGGTAATTCATGGCACCCTCCCCCCGCATGGATTAAAGTGAACAATGACGCATCTTTGTTAAAATTTAATAGAGCTGGTATTGGTATGAGTCTTCAGAGACCATAAAAGAAGATTCCTATGTGCATTCGGTTTCACTTGCTTGCATTGGGATATTGATGAGTTGGAAATGATTGCTTTCTTTGCTATAAACAAGGTTATAAAAAAGTGGATGTTTGATTCAAGGGGGGTAATCATTGAAGGAGATAATTACAATATTATCACGCTTCTTAAGAGGTCTTTTCATAAGGGTAATCATAATTCTCTTCAAGTGGAGGATGTCGACTCCTCTTTTTTTAAGGAGTTCAATCAAGTATTATTTAATTTTTCAAATCGTACTTGTAATAAGTTAATTGATTTATGTGCAAACTATGCGTTGTTTAGTGATTTCTTTTTGCATTATGTAAGTAGCAATAATGTTCCTCCTTTGTTTGTTTCCTTATTAAAGGAGGAATATGATAGATTAGCTATCTCTCTTACTTTTTTGTAATAATTTTTTTCTTATTAATGCAAGTTGCATTTCTTTTTAAAAAAATGGTGTTTACGATTAAGTTTTTTTTTATATATATATTTAAATATTTAAGTATTAAATTAGTAAAAAAAAAATTTAGATTTTTTATAGATATATTGCAGAACATTGAATTCTATATGAAAATTCATGTTTTTTAATTCATAATATAAAAATAACAATAATATATGGAAATCGCGGAATACAAATGAGTATCGTGAAATATTGTCATTGGACATGAAGAGTGAGCCAGAAATTTGATAACTTTGCTCCAATTTAAGATAAAAATCTTTTTTATTATTTTGCTTGAAGTAATAATCGTTTTTTCTAAAGTTAAAATCCTATCTATCATTAATTTAAAAATGAGCAGCGAAGGAAATCTGCAAATCACAACCATCGCGTAAGGACTATTTCCATTAAATACTTAAATTAATTCGCAATAAGCGCCATTCAGATATTTTGTGACATGGAAGCAATTAAGAACACTATTTCAATAATTTTGCTCCAATTAATACCAACATTTTTCTAAAATAAAATCCTGTCATTAATTCAAATGCGAGCAGATTACGAAAACTGCATCGCACAATGTCTTGTTCGCTTGTTTCAATTTTTTCACATTAGACGTACAAAATATTCAAAAGAGGTTGGGAGCTCAAAAAACTTTTCTCAATTTTTATCTCTGTGCTGCTGTTGTCCATTTTTCGTTCTTTTTCTGCTATTTTCTAATTCTTTTGGGAGGTATAGGTTTTTGGTTTATCCTCCTTTTGTTAGAGAATAAATCTTTTTATTATATCTTATTTGTAACTTTTTTTTACATAGTAATATATATGAGCTCAAGCCCTCAATTTTCCAAAAAAAAAAAAAAAAGTGGCTGCTTATTTTTGTTGCGTGCCCAGATATTCTTTTTTACTCTGTTAAAACAGTCCTAATAACTTCAATTTTACAAGTCTGCCTCATTCGGCAAGATCCCACTCCGAAAACTACATTAAAAAAAATGCGATTCGCTTAAAAGATAAACGAAGCTAGAAACTTATTAAAATCAACCCAAAATTGAAGTGAATTGTTGCGTGTTAGAAAATACGCGGCGGCAGAGTTTGTAAATTCGCGTCCGAGCGTTGCACGTAAGTTTAACACACAAACAGAAAAAAGGAGTGAACACCAAGAGTTTTTATGTGGAAAACCCAAAAATGGGAAAAACCACGGGGCCTCGCCTAGTTGTAAATTTCCACTAGTATTTTTGTAGATTACAAATGGCGGATTTC